>NC_067400.1:564155601-564270601 GCF_016432865.1 Antechinus flavipes
AGAAATGGAGTCTGAGCTCCTAGTCTAGTGCCCTATTCACCGGGCCATACCATCAACTCCCTCATATTGGCAATCTACCATAATGGTTCTCATGCATATGGTTCTGTAAAGTTGAGAAGCACCTGACATGATGTGTCCCCTTTGATCCTCACAGTGTCTCAGTGAGCCAGGTGCTATTTAACAAAGAAGGAAACTGAGTCTCAGGGAGGTTAAGTGATACCCAGGGTGGTGCTCTTAGTAAATGAGTAAGATTATTTTCTAGATTCCAGGTCCACCATTTTATCTGCTATGCTGGCCCTTTAATTCTGGAATATTTGATCATTTCTAAATGATCAGATCAGAGCATGAAAGGGACTTTAAAAGTCATTTAATCCAACTCATTCATTTGAAGAAGCTGAGACCCAGAATCTTAAGACCCTGCAAGGATAGTAAATGGAAGAGCTAAGGTTTGAATTTAAGGCCTCTGCTCCAGAATCCCATGCTTTCCCACTGGGATTGCCCTGCCTCTTTGAGTTGGGGAAAACCAGTCTCAGGATTTGTGGGTGAGTGTGGGGGGCATCTCCACTGAGCCTTTGCTAGCCCCAGCCTTCACCCCTTACCAGTGAATTGTCCCCAGGGCCAGAAAAGGGTCTTTCTCTTCTCCCTTTTTCTGCATCCCCCAGCCCCCACCATAAGACTGAAAATGAGTATTTCTGATCTCTGAAGGTCACAGACAATCCAGGGCCAGAAGGCCTGCAGGTAGCTCTGAATCCAGGAGGCTTTCAGAAAAGAGAAGGAGAAGGGTGGGATGAGGGTTTAGTGGGGCTTGGCTGTTCTGATCCCCTACCTTCCCCCATGCTCGCTTGCTCCATGAAGGAGGAGGAGGGAGCCGCCTGCCTGCCTGCCTGCCCTGCCTGACTGCCAGGGGAGAGGC
Organism: Antechinus flavipes; assembly: GCF_016432865.1. Lineage (NCBI taxonomy): Eukaryota > Metazoa > Chordata > Mammalia > Dasyuromorphia > Dasyuridae > Antechinus > Antechinus flavipes. Next base: position 564,156,515 of record NC_067400.1, read on the forward strand.
TTCATGTTTTATTCATGGTGCTGCCATCCTTCCTGTTTTCATGCTGATAACCTGCTGGGGGAGGGAGAGAACTCAGGTGGCAAAGCCTAGAGCCTCTTCCCCCACACCCCCAGGCAGCAGAGCAGCCCTGGGTGGGAGGCCAGGGCTGGCCTCAAGTCACCCAGGTTTGAATCGGCTACACACACTCTCCCCCTCCCCAGGCACCACACTTCCCTCTCCCCAGGACCAAGAGTCCACCCTTATCTCTGTCTCTGGGTCTTGTTGTCCTGCCCAAGGTGTCAGAGCTGAGAGGGCTCTTCGGACACAGAATGTCAGAGCTGGAAGGGACCTTAGAACAAAGAATATTAGAGCTGGGAGTACTCTTAGAACATACCAAGTCTGAGCTGGGAGGGGCCTTTGAAGAAAGGTCAAATTGTAGGGACTTTAGAACCCAGAAAGTCAGAGCTGAGGAGGACTTTAGAACAAAGAACATTACAAACGAGAAGGACCTTAGGCTACAGAATGTCAGAACTGGAAGGCTCCTTAGAACAAAGAATATTAGAGTTGGGAGTACTCTTAGAACATACCAAGTCTGAGCTGGGAGGGGCCTTTAGAGTTGAAAATAATCTTAGAACATAGTACAAGGGGTATCAGAAGATAGAATAACAAATTGAGTAGGTATTTTAGAACCCAGAATGTCAGAGCTGAGGGGGACTTTAGAACAAAGAACATTAGAAACGAGAAGGACCTTAGGCTACAGAATGTCAGAGCTGGAAGGGACCTTAGAACAAAGAATATTAGAGCTGGGAGTACTCTTAGAACATAGTATGTCTGAGCTGAGAGAGGTATTAGAAGATAGAATATCAAATTGATAGGGACTTTAGAACCCAGAATGTCAGAGCTGAGATAGACTTTAGAACAAAGAACATTAGAGATGAGAAGGACCTTAGACTATAGAATGTTAAAGCTAGAAGGAACTTTACAATAAATATTAGATCTGAAAGGGGACCTTTGAACACAAGGTATCAGAGTTTGTAGGAACCCAAGAAATGAATATTAGAACTGCAGTGGCCCTTGGGGAATCCAACATTAGGGCAGGAAGTGACTTTGGATGATCTGATCCACCTCCTTATCCCCTCTGCATGTTATAGATGGAAGAAATTGAAGCTGTGATTTATTTGCTTGATTCATTAATTCCTAACACTGGGCCAGGAGGGAGTTTGGTATGGCCACTTTTGTAGGGCCTGGCCAGGTGAGGTTTGACAGGCTCTGGTCATTGATCTGTAAATGGTATTTATTTGCCCAGATCTCCACCCTTTCCTGGGGCTTCTGTGCTGGCTTTATCTTTAAGATCCCTCCCACTAAATCCCCAGGCTGCTATTTTCTGGTCTTTTAGCTTTTGTTTAATATAGATTGCTCTAATATAGGCTTGTTTGCCTAAATCCTTACCCATTTCCAGAGTCTTAGAAGTGCTGACTGAGAGGTCTGAGAGGCAGTGACAAGAAGTGATTAGGACCTCCCTTCTACAGAGCCACCTCTTGCTTCTGACCCTAAGTTTCCAAAGCCAGACTTAGGCATATTGACAGAAGACAGAATGGGCAGCTGTCTATACCATCTTTATGGCCTGCTTGTTTTGTAAGTTCAAATCCAGCCTCTGACACTTACTAGCAAGAGACAGTGGACAAGTCACTTCAGTTGTGATTGAAAATGACTGAAAACAAAATGGCCTGTTCACATCTCCCTGATTCCCTCCTTCCGCTTTTTTCTTCATTCCCAAATCTCTATTTATTATTTTCAGAAATGGTGATCAAGAAGGAGAAGACCATGCCATTTATGAATTAGTTGAAAGAAACAGGGATCTTTAACCTGGAGATTGGGGAGAATATTTAAGGGTGATGTGATAGCTGTGTGTATCTAAGTGTTATTATCATCTAGGGTTGTGACTAGAACACACTGAATCACAGAATTAGACATTAGAAGAGTCTCTAGTGACTATCTGGTCTGACCTACCCACGCAAAGGATCCCCACAGTAACATACCTGACAAGTGGTCAGTCAGCCTCTGCTTGAAGATCTCAAAAGAGAGTGAACCCCCTACTTCTCAAGAAAGTCCATTTCACTTTTGGTTGTTTTTCAATGATTTTTCAGACTTTTTTGTAACCCCATTTGGGGTTTTTTTTTTAGCAAAGATACTGGAATGTTTTGTCATGTCTTTCTTCAGCTCATTTTTATTGTTGAGGAAACTGAGGCATACAGGATTATGGGACTTGCCTAGGACCACAGAGCTAGTGAGTGTGTGAGCCAGAATTGAATTCAGGAAGCTGCCCCACTTTTGGAATATCTTAATTCTGCGGAAAGTTTTTTTTTTCTTGATATCAAGCCTAAATATGTGTCTTTGATTATATTTCTGCCCTCTGAGGCTAAAGAGAACAATTCATGTCCTTCCTCCACAGGGTAGCCCTTCAAATAATTGAAAGCAAGCATCATATCAACTTTGGTAATCATTCTCTATTCCTTCAGCTGATCCCCGTGACATGGAGGTTGCTCTGCATGAACAGAGTAGTAGAAGCGGTAACATTTTAGTAGTAGATTTCAACTTAATGTAAAGAAAAACTTTCTAATTAATTATTGGAACTGCCCATAAATTGAATCGGGATTCAGCACATTTACTAGCACTGACATTTGTCCAACAAGTCTGGTGACCTCTTGTTGAGGGTGTGGTGGTGAGGATTATTGTTTTGGTTTGGGTGGTAGTAGATGTTTTCTGAAGTCCTTTCCTTCCCTGAGGCTGTGGACTTCTGTAACTTTTTAGGAAAAGAGGGGATGGTAAAAGCTGTAACTGGTCCTTGGAAAGTCAAGCAGATAGGCTGGATGAGAATCCCAATAGTCAAGGAGAGCAGGGGCATCCACAGAGTCTTTGATTAAAAAACTAGAACCTCAAATCACTTTGCCTTGCAACCTGTCACACTTCTCTGTGCGTTGTGAGTCTATCCCCTCACCCTGGAGCTATAGTTTACTGGATCTTTTGAACTGATTAGGTGCAGATGATGTAGCCAGAGCTGGGTCAAAGTGGAACTCCTGGAAGATCTCTAGAGAGAAGGGCAACATCCCAGGAACTAGGGAAACAGTATTGATGGCTATCTCCTTGTTTATACACCCAGGTAAAATGTACCCTTCCTAGTATCTGGCACATAATAGGCATTTATTCATTGTTTCTTTATTTGTTGAATGAATGAATGAATGAGTGGGTGGGTGGTGAAGAAGGAACCTGACTTTGCTTGACAATTTTAAAGGAAAGGGCTCTGTTAGTGTTATGGATCTGAGTATTTTTCAGGAAATGTCCATCAAGCAAAAGCGAAAGGTTTAAGTTAAGATGGAAAAAACCAAACCAAAACAAAAAACCCAAGGATCAGAGAAAGAAAACAGTTTGGTATGCAAAATCCCAGGAGTGCAAATGAGGAGACCTGGGCTTCTCCACTGCCTCTGACTCATTGTGTGATCATGGACAGTTTGCTGCCCCAAGGGCAGCTTCAGTTTTTCCCTTGCATAAGATGAGGGTGCACTAAGTTGTAAAGTCCCTTCTATCTTAAGACTGATTTCTCAGGGGCAAGATAGAATGCTATTTTTCATTTTGTTACTTTGTCTTTTGGCAGAACAAATAGAGATCTGCAGCTTCATGTACAATTCTCTGATTTCTGTTCTTTTATGCATTGGACAATTCCCATTTTATTTGATGTTTGTTAAGTTTAGAATAAAAATGAATAAAAATACTGTCTTCTGCAGAACTCACAGAAAGAGGGAGAAAGGAAGAGGAAAAAATGGGAGAGATAAAGAGACAGACTCAGAAATAGAGACACAGAAAGATATACAGAGAGAGAATCAGAGGCAGATAAGGCAGATAAAGAGACAAAGAAATTGAGAAGGACAAAAGAGGAGAGGAAAGAAGAAGGAAAGGGACAAACAGAAATGGAAAGGCTGTATGAGAAAGTTCTCTATTTGGATGGACAAATTTACTGATAATCATTTGCTTATCCTGCTCAAATAAATACTCAAGAAAGCAGTCTGAATTCTGGCAAGCCACAGAGGTCAGTAAATACATGCACAAGAAATTCTTTGTTATTAGTCTTTTAGGAGTTTTTGATATTAGCCTTTTAGGGAAACACCCAAATGTTCTCCTTAGGGAAGAAACAAACAGCTCTTCAGTATTAGGCTGGGATATTCATAATGGGTGTGTCAAAGATCCAAAAGGTCTTTGGGCTTTAGAGGCATGGAAGCTTCTAACTACATTTGAGTTTTGTCCTGCCATTGATAGTATCTCCTAGGTGGGCTATGAGTGCCTCTGTCCCAGGTGCTTGACTTACTGATACCATATTAAGGATGGTTCATTGAGTCATGGGTAATTAGACTCATCATTCCACTTGACCTTTAAAAAACTCAGGGACATGTACCTCAAACTGTCTCTGATAAAGAATTTTCCCTATAATGTCTTTAACAGATGGTCACTTAAGGTCCAATTGAATGTATTCAGTTATACATGGGAAACTTATTTCCTTAGGTAGAAGTCCATTCTACTTTGGGAGAGCTCTTATTGTAACGAATTCTTTTTTATATTGAATGAATGTCTGCCTTGCCATAATTGCACGTTTATCCCTAGGCCATCAGCAAAGTCATATACAAAGATGTATAGCATCACTGTGTCTATGTATGGTTGTGAGGTCGTAGTGGGAATGCCAGGAACTGTTCAGGTATTTAGGTATTCTAGGTGTTCAAGTTCAAGTTCAAAGTCTGGAGAGGAATACTATTTAGGCTTGTTGGTGAGGGGATTTATGTTCCAATCTCTTCAAGCACTGAAAGCCTGGGATTCTGGGTTTTTATTATTTGTCTCTTGTCAGGAGCAGGAGGAGATATTGAGGGATGCTCAGAAGGAAGGAGGAAACTAAGCAGACGTGAAAAAAAATAAAAAAGTTAGGAGCAAGAACAGCTTAGGGAGAGGTTGAAAGGAAGAACTGGACAAAGAAAAACATTATAGTGTAGGAGAAGTCAGGAAATAATAGACTTCCAGATTGAATTTTGAATCAACTATCTATATCTGTATGGTGGGTACAACTGGAGGATCCTGGTTTACAAGGTTGAAGCAGGGGGCCTTCTTCCTGAATTTGAAAGATTCTTCTGGAAGTTGTAAATTCAAACATCCACATTAATGCCAAATTTGAGACTTTGTTCTACATTGTCCCCTTGTTGGGGTATGCCCATGGATATCTCTGTCCTACTTGCCCTATTTTTATCATACTAAGGATGGTTGATTGAATCATAGTTGGTATACAACAAAAGAAATTTTATATATATATATATATATATATATATATATGTATATATATATATATATATATATATATCTGTCTGAGAGATGGAGAAAGACAGAACTGAGAAGGGGAGACTCTAGTTCCCTTGAGAGAATTTTGCAACTCTATGGCCCTGTGGTTCTCCAGGAAAAGAACTAATTCCCAGTATTGTCCCAGAATAGGAGTCCTAAGAATACAAATATATCAGTGTATATTCTAATGTATATTGGACATGGTGTAGAAAGAATAGGCATTTGTGGAGAAGCTGAAGGAGTTCTGAGACCAGGTCTTCTAGATAAAAAGAAGAGGAATTCCTGGATCAGAGGAAGAGTTCTGGGTTGAAACTGGATATGACACCATAGTAAAAGACAAAGTAAGAAATATGGAGGAACAAACTCAGGCTTTACTCTTCATTACTTCTGTGAGTTCTGTGGACCCTGCAGGTCCAGGATAAAGGAAGTATGCTCTGTAGTTATTCTCAATTGTTTCTCTGAACAGTGAAATCTTACTGGGATGTGCTGTAAATCTGGACTGTTTAGGTCTCTAAGAGAGGCGTACCTGGAAGGGATAAATAATATGCTTATTTCTCTAAACAGTGAGTAGGAATTAGGAAGGGACAATTTAAAGATGGAGCTATAGATAAATAGATAGCTAGATAAAGCACTTTATATTTCTTAAACATCTATTATATTTCAGGTAATAAATTTTGGGAATGCATCAACAGCAAAAAGACAATCTTAGGGTTCAAGAAGGTTTGAGAAAAGATTCACCAGTAGGAGGAAGAAGGATGCTTGAGTACAGGTGGAAAGATTGTCTGGGGCAGCATGGGCTGGTCTGGGATTGAAGATGAAGGTAAAACTCTAGGTCTCTGTATGTTCTTGGAGGTAGCAGAGCTCCTAGAATGAGGAGGGTTGTCTTGACTGTTTATGGGGCCAATAACAAATTTTTACAATTTTCTCTCATGTGAGACAAAAAGCTTGTTCTTAGCTTGAGGGCTTATATGAGAGCAGAGATCTCTTAAACTTCTCCTGGAGAGATCCTGACATGACCAAATTCTGATATTTGAAGAAGAGAGTCTGGATGGAGACAAAATGAGCCAAGGAGAGATCATATCTGAGATTGAGTCCAAGCAATGTAAATGCAGAATTTTGGTCCTGGGCTGTGATTTGGATCAGCGATTTTTGGACGTATAAATAGTTTATTTCACGAGGACCCTCACCATCTAACTGGCACAGGGTAGGCAGGACTTGAGTGTAGCCTGCTGGAGAGGCTTCTTACTCTTAGGAGGAGTGAGATTTTTAGAGGGCATCATACCCTTGAAATCTTTAGACCTCTGTCTAAAGAAAAGGCTTATAGATCTCTTATCAGAATGTTTTTAAAAGCATAAGATAAAATATAGAATTATATTATAATAAGATTACCAAAATAATAAAGAACTAAATCCACAGAAACCCTGCCCTCAGCCTTTAAGGTGAAGTTGGTAAAGGGACCAGGCCTGCCATCTGACTGCCACCCCTGTATATTTGTATTGTATAGTCAGTACAATTCTGACAGTATCCTTGTGCCCTGCCATTCATGGCCTGGGTGGGACAGCATTGCCATGCCATCTCTTTAGTCACAGTCTGACTCTTTGTGGTACGAGTGATGGGGTTTTCTTTAACAAAACATAATATTTTGTGTTTGTGAAGATGTGAGGCAAATTCTCTGAAAAAGCTGGAGCTCTAAGAAGATGCTCCTTGTCTTCCTTCCTATTTTCTACAGGACATGGGAGAACTTAACTCTGTAGGTTCAGAGATCAGAGAAACTGCAGCAGATCCCTGACCCCTGGCAGTAATCTCAGTCCAAGATAGAGGCCTGATCCTTGCACTTAATTATTCCTCCTCTGGCCATAATGATTTTCAGATGGCTTCTGAGTTGTGTCAAGTCAGATTTGGGATGGGGAAGCCAAGCATAGCAAAAGTATAGAACAGAACCTTGGTCTGGGCCCCAGACTGGTCCTTTTCATTGACTGAAACTCTAACCTTAATGTTAGAATGAGATTTAATTCTAGACTACCTCTGATCTTATCCTGAGTTCTTTTTTTTATTTTTATTTTAATAGCCTTTTATTTACAGGTTATATGTATGGGTAACTTTACAGCACCGACAATTGCCAAACCTCTTGTTCCAATTTTTCCCCTCCTTCCCCCCCTCCCCCAGATGGCAGGATGAAGAGTAGATGTTAAATATATTAAAGTATAAATTAAATACAAACTAAGTATACATGACCAAACCGTTATTTTGCTGTACAAAAAGAATCAGACTCTGAAATATTGTACAATTATCCTGTGAAGGAAATCAAAAATGCAGGTGGGCAAAAGTATAGGGATTGGGAATTCTATGTAATGGTTCTTAGTCATCTCCCAGAGTTCTTTTGCTGGGCATAGCTGGTTCAGTTCATTACTGCTCCATTGGAACTGATTTGGTTCCTCTCATTGCTGGAGATGGCCAGGTCCATCAGAATTGATCATCATATAGTATTGTTGTTGAAGTATATAATGATATCCTAGCCTTGTTTGTTTCACTCAGCATCAGTTTGTGTAAGTCTCTCCAGCTTAGCCTGAGTTTTAATCCTAATTCTAGGCTTAACTTTAACCCTGATTCCAGACACAGAGCACAAATTGTGTCTGCCCTCAGACTGAGCCCCAACTCTTGACTGAATGCAAATTGAGCCCTAATTCTCTACTGATCCATGTGCCTGGCCCCATTCCAAGCCTAGCCATTCTCCAAAAACATGGTTCCCAGGTCTCTCTCCATCCTGTTTGCCATGCTCATCACACGGTCTGGTTTATGAAACTCCTTCCTAATATGGGATTTCATGACTGCACGGGGTACTCCAGAGTCCTCTGTCTAGGGCAGAGAACAGTGAACCTTAATCATGCTACACACATCCTTCAATGCTGCTTTGATGTCCACCTCCTACCATAAGATCAATGTGTGGTCTTTAAGCCTTCTTTCTGTTTTCTGAAGGAGGAAGATTATTTGCTATTTGGGCTCCAAGTCTTTTCTCCCCTTCTAAGCAAAAGTGCCACCTGTCTTAGGAGCTCTTGGCTCTTACCTTTGTATCTTTCCTCTTCTCTTTCTGTTCCCTTTCAGTGAACTTGGCTCTCCCCTCCCCATTTATCCTCTTCTTCTGCTTTTATTCTACCTTTTACCATATTGATGGACTCTGGCTATCTTCCTGCAATTGACATCCATCATGGTGAGTCTATCTTCCCTTCTTTTTAGCCAAACAGTCAACAAGCATTTATTAAACGCTTACCATTTGTAGGCACTGTACCAAGTGCCAGGAATATAAAGAAAGGTCCCTACCCTGAACACACTTACATTTTAATAAGGGTGATAGCTTGGAAATGACTGTGTATATATAGGTCATATACAATGCAAACAAATAATAACAATGCTAAAAATAATATACCAACAGAATTAGTAATTGTAACATATTTTTGCGTTGCTTTAAGAGCTATGAAATGCTGCTATTTTTCTGTAATTTTCATATCTTTCCTCTCTGTCTTTTTTTTTTCCCCTGATCTTCACTCCCTTTTCCTGGGGCTTCTGCTGATGCATCTCCATCTAAGAACCTCCCGACCTTGCTGCAACTAGTCACAGGGCCATCTTCTGGCTTCACTACATCCATTTGCATTTCAAAAGTAACTCTACTTTGCTCTCTTCATTACAGAATCTCAAATGATATAGGAAGTTTCACTGGTAGGGGGTGTGCCAAAAAAAAAATCATTACTTGGTAGCCAACTTTCTGTTATTCTGTTTTAAGCAGCTCAACTGGTTCTAGGATGGCATTTACTGAGCTCTTCAAGGTTCACAGTTGAAGAATTTCCAGCTTAATAGGCCCCAGTAGTTTGTATTCCATTGGTATAACCTTCAGTTGGCCAAGATCACTTCCTTCTTAGGGTGAGGCATTGTAGTAGGGAGTTTGTGAAGGTTAACTTTCATTGTACTTTTTTTTTTTTTTTTGGCTGAGGGAATTGGGGTTAAGTGACTTTCCCAGGGTTACACAGCTAGGAAGTGTTAAATGTTTGAGGTCAAATTTGAACTCAGGTTCTCTTGACTTCAAGGCTGGTACTCTATCCTTTGTGCCACCTAGCTGCCCCTTCCATTGTTTAAAATATTTAAGACTTTGAATTTTTGTTTTATTTTTATTAATGCTTTTGGTTTTTACAGTGCCAATTTCCCAATATTTCCATCCCTCTCCTTTACCTAATGAATGTTCACTAGTACCATGATAAGAATAGGGATTAGATCAATGATTTCTTGGTATGGGGATCTCTGAAGTAAGAAAGCTCCTGCTACCAATGCAGTTGAACTTTGTAATTTTTAGTCCTAGAGAGTTGCTTGGGGCACTGAGAGATTAAATGATTCACCCAGAGTCACGCAGTCAGCATTGTGTTGGAGGCAGGGCTTGAATCCATGTGTACCTTGTTTCAAGGCCAGTTCTCTTTCCACTAGTAACCAACACATTGAGAGTTTATGTAATTTTCTCCACCCCCAGACTCTGCAGTAGAGGGGGATAGATGTGTGAGGAGCACTTTCTCAACTCTTCTCTGGGGCCAAGCTTTTTTTATTATAATTATGAGGCATTCAATTTTGGTTTATTACAGAGTTTATATTTCAACAGAGATTACCCTCGCCTCTTTTCTGGGCTTAGGTTCAGAATCATATTTTAGGGAAAAGATTTAGAAATAGGAAAGGAAGCTTAGAGATCATCCAGCTCAATCCTCTCATTTTGCAGGCAAAGAAATGAGGGGAGGAAAGTAATATAGTTGAGGTCATACAGGTGGTAACTGGCACCAGAGCTGGGCATTGAATGTAAGTTCTGTGACTCCAAATTTGGTGCACTAAGAACAGTTCCTTCTTGTTTGAAAGGATAAGGGGATGCAAAAAACTAGAATCACCTGCATCATAATTGTGAAATCCTGGTCTTGATGAAAATGTCTTTACCATCCCTAAACTGAGATGTCAGAGAGAAGATTCTTTTTACTTTAAAATCATATACAAATCAGTTGTATAGAAAGACATGAAGTTATCACACACCTGTGCAAATGACACCTCTGTTCAGTTCATGCCCCTATATGTTATGTGTCCATAATTTTACATATATGTGCAAACCACTCTGTTGCTTCCTGTTTGTGTGACATTGGGCAAAAATTCCCCTTCTGTTGTTCTCAGTTTCTTCTTCTGTAAATGGGGAAGATATATCACAATATCTGTATATTTCACCTAGCATCCCTGTGCCATGCTCATTACACATGGAAAACACAAAATGTATATTATATAATCCATGCATATTCTGCAATGTATCCCCAGCCCACCTGTAGTCTATCTCTATATGTGACATACATGCACATATCTCCATATGTACTACATATGTGCATGTAGGAATAATATTCATGTTATATGAGTGCATATACTTCAGTCTGGGGTATGTTGTGCACAAACATACTTAACATACAGCCATGTCCCGACTGGTGCTAACAACGAATCCCATGAAGTTGTTAGATTACTTGAAATCACAAAGTCTCACAATCACAAAGTCTGTTAGATTACTTGAAATCATCACGGTCTCAAAGTTATAGATTCAAAATTAGAAATCTGAAGTAATGAAATATGACAAATAAGAAAACTGTTTCCAGTGCAATGGAAATATGCAATGTGAATTCAAATAATGTGGCTGCTTAATGGGATTTATTACCCTCACTAATTCAGTCCTATTTGTAATACCTGATATTACACACAATTATAATAACAGATACAAACAGTAACATTTATGTTACAAAAGGATACACATGTGCATGTTATATGTCATAATGTATATTATGTAACTGTACATATATTGTTATATAACAAGGATAAACTGAAAGGATAATTCTTTTTCCTTCCATAGTGTCTATTAGAATTCTTGGCAAACAGAGTGTCAATAAATATTTATTGCCGGATCCTCTTCTGGTCTCCCTTCCTTCTCCATTCTTAATAAAATGGTGTTAGTCCCTGTCTCAGATCCCGGAAATCTTTCCCCAATAGGGTGGTAATGGTGGGAGGGGGATTTTGAAGATCAATTATTTTGACTCCAAAGTGTGGCTGCTGCTTGATGCTTCGTCCTTTGCTCATCACCTCCTCAGCAATCCCCTCTTTCCTTGCCCTTTCCTAGTGTCCCCAACCCACCCTCAATAAGGGACATCACTGGCCATGGTGCTGAAAATTCCAGAGTCCACAGTCTAGTGCATGACAGGAAACAGCTGTCTTTTACCTGGGCTTTACTTAGGCTAATTACATAAGAACTTTGGGGATGGGAAGAAGGAAAGAAAAAGATTTTCCTACTGGCCATGTTGGAGCCCCAGTCTTCTTCAGAGAGCAACTTCTAAGAACTTTGATCGGGAAAGTAGCCCCATCTTCCTACACATCCAGGTTTCTGGGGATTGTCTGAGAGCCACAGAAATCACAGGGATAAATTGGGAAGAGACTATCTGTTGCTATCTATTTTGAGGAAGTAGTAACTAGAGCTGAATGATTAAGGTGCATTACCTGGTTTGTTGAAGGCTTTCCTTCACCTTTGCTTCCCTCCCCTGGGCTGCTGCTGAATAAGGTTTAGTTAGAGGGAGGCTAGCAATTAGTTAATTGATATTTAATTAACCATCAAAGACAGCATAACTACATTCCTTAGGAAAGGGATTCAAAATTCTTGCTATACTCTAGCGGGATTCCTAAACCTCACTCAGAGCTGCAAGCTCAGGATGCCAGCTTCTAAAGGCTTTCTGATTACTCCTTCTTCAAAGATAATGGGGTCATTCATGGTGGGGTTTTAGGTATTACTTATCCTTTCCTTCCATTTACTTCCACTCTCCTACCCCAAAGGAAGAAGCTAGGAGGTGAAAGGGGAGGCCAGGATTTAATACTGAACAGGAAAAGGAAAGGAACCAACAAATCATAAAAAAAAAAGGATTTAAAAGCGACTATGTGCAAGAATACCAGGGATTCAAAGAAAAGCAAAAGACAGTTCCTGCCTTCAAGGCACTTACAGTTTATTAGAAAACATACAACATGACTGATTTACTGTCAGAGTAATTTTTGCATATGGGATTCATTGGCTAAGAGACTTTTATTTAGAGGTGTCCTTTGGGAGGTTTTTGGAAAAGAAGACTTCTAGCTAGGGGTTTCTTGGGGTCATTTCATCCTGGAATCAGTAAAGAAATAAACTTTTGTCCTGTTCAGAACCAGTTTTGTTTTCAGTCTGGGAGAGACAGATGTCACAATATCACAGAGGGCCTGAATGTGGAAACTTTCTGTAAAATAGCAGCTCTCTGAATCACAGACATAATGAATGTGATATACATGGAATTGAATAATCTAGGGAAGGTATATAGTTTTGTGAAAGAGAGGTTAGTAGTAAGAGCTTTGTTCGTAAGGGAGGCCAAAATCCTTATCCTATGAATCTGATAAGTGCAATGGGCTTCAAAACTGGGCTAAGGAGCCATTGATTTATTGCAGGATTTTTCCTCTTGAGATCTTAGCTTCCCCTTTTGTAAAAGGAGGGCTTAGACTAGTTGGTCTCCAAGATTGCTTTCAACTCAAATGTTCTATGCTCTTTCAGTTCTGAAATTTTATTTTTTGTATTCAAAGGGTCCTCCAAATAGGGCAGCTGGGTAACACAGTGGCTGGAGTGCCATGCCTGAAGTAAGAAAGATCTGAATTAAAATTTGACTTCAGACAATTATTAGCTGTGTGATCCTGGATAAGTCACTTAGCCATGTTTACCTCAGTTTCCTCATCTGTAAAATGATCTGGAGAAGAAAGTGGTAAATCACTCTAGTACCTTTGCTAGGAAAATCCCAAATGAAGTCACACAGAATCAGACATGATTAAAATGACTGAACAACCTTACAAAAAAGGTTCCTTTAAGCTCTGAATTTTATATTCTAAGGTCCTTTCCTGAACTGACCTTTTATGTTCACATCTCAACTTTGACATTCTATGTTTTAAGGTTGCTTCTGGCTCTGACATTGTACATTCTAAGGTCACTTCCAGTGTTGATATTCTGTGTTCCAAGATCTCTGCCAGTTCTTCTATGTTCTGAAGTACTTTCTAGTTTTGACATTCCAAGAATTCCCTAATTAATCACATATAAGCCTTTAACTCTACAATTTTGAATTCAGTTTATATTTGTACTTGCATATGTCACTCTACAGATGTTATTATATTGTTTTTGACACATCTGTATAATTTCTATTTTACTGGATGCCTACGAAGGGCAGGGACTATATCTTTTTCTTCGACCAAGTGCCCTTCCCCCACCTTGTTCAAAGCCTTCTCCCACAGCTTCATTGAAGGAGGGAAATAGAGAGAATGTACCACATTCTATGGGAGAACAACGATTGAGACAGGTCTGATACCTTGTGTGTTGACACCCAGACTGAGACTCTGTCCCTAACTGCTATCTTTTTTGTTTTGGTGGCCTCTGGCCGGGATGGATGCTTTTCCTCAGCTTTCTCTGCTTACAGGTGCTTACCTCCTCTCTGAGGTGATGATTAGCACGATGATGAGCTAAGGAAGGCCAGGCAGGACCTGAAAGCATTGTGGGAAGAGGTTAGAAGAAAGACAATGTGGGATAGTGGAAGGAACATGGGGCCAAGATTAGGGATGCCTGGATATCAGGCATACTTCTGCCTTTTCCTAACTATGTCACCTTCACAAGTCTCTCTTTTCTCTTGGTCTTAATTCCTTATTTTGTAAAATAGGTAGGGAATTGGATTATAGAGTCTCTGAGATCTCAAAAACATTCTAAGAATCTAAAACCAGAAGATACTGAATGAGAACAGCCCATGATGGAGGGGAAGCAGCTTTATTCAGCAGGTACAGAGATCAAAGAGACACCCATTGGCTGGGTTCCAGACAGCCTGGAGGCCATTGCTATGATTGGATACTTCAGATGCATTAGCAGCAACCTCTTTACAAGCAAGAGACATGCACCTAACCTTTCTTCCCCCTTTTCCTAGGCCTCCCTATGCCTTTACTTGCACAGCAGAAGAAACAGATGTGTCTGGCCTCAGGTACAAACATCTGGTTTTCAAGAGGTCACATCCTGCTTCAGGGATCCTCTTGAGACTAGCAGAAGCCTAGGCAAAATACCACCGCCAGGAAAGTCACACAAGGGATAGGCAGAGTGCTATGGATGGATTTTCCCCTGGGTACAGATGTCATACTAGGACAGACGTGCTTCTGTTGACAGACTTCACTAGGGCAGATGTCTTCTCTTCCCCTTCCCCCCTAGTAGATAGATGTCACACTGCATACAGAAATCATTTTAAAGATAGATAACCCCTAACAGATAGTTGTCACACTCTGGACAGATGTTCCCCTGTAGACAGATGTCATACCTTGTAGACACATGTTCCCTTGCAGACAGATGTCATACTGTAGACAGATGTTCCCCTGTGGACAGATGTCACAATGTGGATGGACATCCTTCTGAAGACACACATCTCCAAGGGTGGATATTCTCCCTGCAGAAAGATGTCACACAACAAACACAAGCCACCGTGTGGACAGATGTTTCCCTGAAGATAGAAAACACATTGAAGTACAAGTCCACACCGCAGATAGACCTCATTCTGTGGACAGATGCTGTTATAGACATATGTTACTCTGCAAATGGACATCACTGTGAACAGATGTGAGACTGCAGATGGATGATGGCAGTCATTCTGTGCTGCAAGATTGGGTTGGGTTTGATTGCATCAATCTATACCCTGGCAGTTTGTCACTCTCATCATGAAAACCAAGGATTGAGCTGACCAAGTATCAAATTCTCTGGACCATGAGTCCGCTCAGTCCCAATTCTAAAGACTAGGGCCCAGGTGCACCTGCTCATCAACACCTCTTCCTGCATGTGAGTCAGGTGCTTACTCCGTGGGCATCTTGTGGACGCCATAAGGCATTATGCCAAATACCATCTTAGCCTGGCACAATGGAAAGAACCTTGGATTTGGGGACAGGACACCTGTGTTGGAGCTTGGGTTCTCCTTCTTATTAGTTGTCATTTATACGAGTTTCAGTTTTCTCATGTTTTAAATGGAGATATCAATATTTACAGAATCTATTTCACAGGGATGCTGGGAAAAAAGTGGTTTGCAAAATGCTATAAATGAATTGCAACTGCTTCCTCAAAGATATATGATTTCATCAGGGTGGGAGCTCCAGCCACTGCTATGGCTCATGATTCCTTAATATCTTAGTAAATGATTTTCACTAATGAGTCCCTTTGCATCTAGCTAGGCTAGCTCTTGGACAAAGGGCATACATTTCCTTAGTTCTAGTTAACAAGGTGATATGATAGTTAGAAGAGTTCATTGTCAGAGTCTATTAAGAGAGATTGTGATTCAGAATGTGTGGTGATAATCTTGCTTTCCATTTCCCTGGCCAGATCATGTCTGTATTATAGTGCTCCATTTTAACCATCACATTTTAAGAAGGACCTTGGCAAACAAGGCCATCCTATATATGAAGGTCCCTTCCACTTCCAGCTTTGATAGTTTATGCTAAATGTTTGAAAATCTAGTCTAACTCAGATATTCTGTGTGTTAAGGTTTCTTCCAGCTCTAACAATCTATCTTCAGTTTGCCAAAATCCTTTCCAATTCTAATATTTTGTGTTCTATGTTCTAGAATCTAGTCTAGTTCTCTATATTTAATGTTCCAAGATCTTATCTAACTGAAGCTTCAAGTTTTTTTTTTATTATTATAGCTTTTTATTTACAAGATATATGCATGGGTAATTTTTCAGCATTGACCCTTGTAAAACTTTCTGTTCCAACTTTTCCCCTCTTTCCCCCCATTCCCTCCCCCAGATAGCAGGTAGATCAATACATGTTAAATATGTTAAAGTATATGTTAAATACAATATATGTATACATATCCATACAGTTATTTTGCTGCACAAGAAGAATTGGACTTTGAAATAAAGTAAAATTAACCTGAGAAGGAAATCAAAATGCAAGCGGACAAAAACAGAGGGATTAGAAATGCTATGTAATGGTTCACACTCATTTCCCAGAGTTCTTTCGCTGAGTGTAGCTGGTTCTATTTATTATTGAACAAATGGAACTGATTTGGGTTATTTCATTGTTGAAGAGAGCCATGTCCATCAGAATTGATCATCATATATAGTATTGTTGTTGAAGTACATAATGATCTCCTGGTCCTGCTCATTTCACTCAGCATCAGTTCATGTAAGTCTCTCCAGGCTCCTCTGAAATCATCCTGCTGGTCATTTCTTACAGAACAATAATATTCCATAACATTCATATACCACAATTTACCCAGCCATTCTCCAATTGATGGGCATCCACTCAATTTCCAGTTTCTAGCTACTACAAACAGGGCTGCCATAAACATTTTTGCAAATACAGGTTCCTTTCCCTTCTTTAAGATCTCTTTTGGGATATAAGCCTAGTAGTAACACTGCTGTATCAAAGGGTATGCACAATTTGATAACTTTTTGAGCATAGTTCCAAATCACTCTCCAGAATGGCTGGATGTATTTACAATTCCACCAACAATGTATCAGTGTCCCTGTTTTCCCACATCCCCTCCAACATTCCGCATTATCTTTCCCTGTCACTCTAGCCAATCTGACAGATGTGTAGTGGTATCTCAGAGTTGTCTTAATTTGCATTTCTCTGATTAATAATGACTTGGAACATCTTTTCATATGGCTGGAAATAGTTTCAATTTCTTCATCTGAGAATTGTCTGTTCATATCCTTTGGCCATTTATCAATTGGAAAATGGCTTGATTTCTTATAAATTAGAATCAATTCTCTATATATTTTGGAAATGAGGCCTTTATCAGAACCTTTGACTGTAAAAATGTTTTCCCAGTTTATTGTTTCCCTTCTAATCTTGTCTGCATTAGTTTTGTTTGTACAAAAGCTTTTTAATTTGATATAATCAAACCTTTCTATTTTGTGATCAATAATGATCTCTAGTTCTTCTTTGGTCTCAAATTCCTTCCTCCTCCATAGGTCTGAGAGGTAAACTAATCCTGTGTTCTTCTAATTGATTTATAATTTCATTCTTTATGCCTAAACCATGAATCCATTTTGTCCTTATCTATGGTGTTAAGTGTGGGTCAATGCCTAATTTCTGCCACACTAATTTCCAAATTTCCCAGCAGTTTTTGTCAAACAGTGAATTCTTATCCCCAAAACTGGAGTCTTTGGGTTTGTCAAACACTAGATTACTAAAGTTATTGACTACTTTGTCCTGTGAACTTAACCTATTCCTAATAACTAGTCTATTTCTTAGCCAATACCAAATGGTTTTGGTAACTGCTGCTTTATAACATAGTTTTAGATCTGGTACACCTAGGCCACTGAAGCTTCAAATTTGGTAATCTAAGATCCCTTTTAGCTAACTATTCTTTTTCTAAGCTATCTGATATCATAATGTTCTGTTTTATGTTTCCCTCAATCTTATACATTCTATGTTCTATGAGCCCTCCTTGCTTTCCAGCATCTCAGGAAGGGCTCAGGCAGTAAGGATTTGCAGAAGGGCAAGGCCTAAATTTAGGACATACCAAGATTGAAGCTAAAGTTTCTATTTTTCCACCATAATCCAGTTTCATTTTAGCCATGGTTTTCTGACTTAGTTTGTAAAGTGGTGAGCATGCTATATGAAGACTGATTGAAAAACGAGGGGATGGTTAGTTTGGAGAAGAGACATCATGTGCAAGAGAGGTATTCAGCTTGGCTCAGGGAGCAGAACTAGGAAAAGAAGGAGGGGGGAGAAGTATTGATATGATTTAAGGAAAAACTTCTGGTCAAGTGGAGCTCTTCTAGAGTGGAAAAAGCTTTGTTAAGAGGTAGTGAGATGCTTCCATCAAATGAGTTATTCAAGGGAAGTGAATGATCATTTGCTAAAGATGCTGTAGGGATGGTTTCCTGCTCAGATAGAAATTGGATTTGATGGTTCCCATTCCCTAGATTCTGTGATTTTGTGGTAGATAGGCCATGTAGTCAACCAATCAAAAAACATTTACCAAGTGCTTATTATATGCTAGGCACTGGGTAGCCAAAGAGAAAAATGACAGTCCCTGTCCTCAAGAAACTCCTACTCTATCAAAGCAATATTATGAGGCAGCAGATTGGAAGCTCATGTGTTATATGAAATCCTAAAAGAATTAGAGGGAAGTCTTTGGTACACTGAGTGGGTTCTGTTTGGATGGTTTCTTTTTGTTCTGGGTATCATATTTTTGAAAGGATAAGCTGGCCATTGTCCAGAAGAGGGGACCAGAATGTCAAAGAGCCTTGAGGCCATTTCATATGAAGCTTTAAGGATTAGGGGATGTTTAGTCTGAAGAAAAAAGAAAATATGATGCATATAATAACTATATTCAAGTATTTATGTTTTACACATAGCAGGTGCTTAACAAATGTTGAATTGGAAGGAATTGAATGGATTCCTTTGGAAGTACTGACATGTGGAAGAACTATTGGATATTCTCTGCTTGGTCCCAGAAGGAAGTAGTGGGAGTCATAAGAGGCAAAGTTAGGATTGAAGGCAGGGAAAACTTCCTAACAATGAGAGCTTGTCCTGAAGCAGAATGGTCTACTTTGAGACTGGTGGATGCTCTCACTGAAGGCCTTCAAGAAAAGACTAGATAACTTCTTGTTAGATTATTGAAAGGGGAATTCTTGGTCAGATATGGGCTATCTGACCAAGATTAGACTCCTTCACCTATTCTGAAATTATGTGATTTTTAGAATCTCCACAAAAATACAGGCATGATTCATGGGGGCCATAAAAATATGGAGGAGTTAAGATGGACACAAGAGTAGGAAACTGGGGATCTGATCAAGTTTGAAAATATATGTAAGTCACTGTGCCGGTGATAGACAGAGAGCAAATGACAGAGAGGAACCATTGCACAGAGACAAAGGACCTCTCACAACCCATCCACTTGAATTCCTCCTCCACTCCACCCAATTCCTCTAGGATGAAGGAGACACTGATGAGACATGTAAATTATTCATCCTGACCAGAAACAAAAGTGGAGATGTCATTTTATTTCATTCATTAAGGCTATAGGAACTCAGATTAGAGAACCCTAGCCAATATCTGACTTTACCTTCCTGAACTGAGCCCTTGTAGCGAACTACAGGTTTAAGTGACTCTCTTTGGAGCTTTCCCCGAGACTGTACTCCTTTGGAAGCCTTTAAGGACAGCCTTAGGAGTAGAGGTTTTCTTTTTTTTTCTTTGGAACTATTTGAAACTTTAATATTGGCTAATAACCATTCAGAAAATCCAATTAAGGCACTATCTGTGTGACCTTAAGCAGGTGTTTTCCCTTCTCTGAGTATTGGTATTCTCCTATATAAAATAAGTTTAAATTGAGGATTCTCTAATAGTCCATGACTGTTTGAGGTTTTTTGGGAAGGGGGTGCTCTTGGCATCCTAAGGAATCTTTGAAGTGGCAAGATTTGGAAAAATCTCAACTTCCTCATTGGTAGATGGCATGCATGTGTATATACATGTACACATATAAAACATATACATATATGCATGCAAATACATACAAACAAATACACATACACATATACATATACACAAATACATATATCCATGCAAATACATACACAAAATACACACACATACATGTAAATATATACATACATGCAGCAAATACATGTTTGTATACAAATATATACATGTATATGCAAATACATCTATTTATATATGTAAATATGTGTGTATAACACATGTAAATATATAATATTAGAATGAACATTGGCATGGAAATTGGGAGACTCCAGATCTGTTGTTAATATTTTGTGTAAGCTTTGGCAAATTGTATTCCTATTCTGGATCTTAAGATTCCTTGTCAGTAAAAGGAATGGGTTGGATAAGATGATCCCTGAAGTACTTTTTTAATTCTGACAATCTATGCTAAGTCTCTTCTGAGTTCTGGCATTCTCTGTAGTAAGGTCCCTTCCATTTCCGATATTCTGTGTTCTAAAGATCAATTCTATGTTCTGTGTTCTAAGATCTCTCTCAAATCCGACATTCTATGAGTGTCTTTACTGACTCCCAGTAGAAGAGGTGACAGTTGGGACATGCTATCTCTCATTACTAAATAAGTATGGTTATCCCCTAAATCAGATGTGACTTGCACCACAACATGGATAATTAAATTAAATATTGATGTGTGGGGGCTGGAGGGAGAGGCTGAGTAACAGGATTGCCATTTCTAATGAACATCCTGCAGCAATGGTCCCATTAGGGCTATAAGCTACCCTTCCAAATAGCAATACCAACAGCAGAGAATAGCTTTGAACAAGACTGATTCATAGGGACCTTCTTCACCATGTTGTCCTTTTGGAGAGAGAGGTTCCTCTTTCTGTTGGGTTGATGACCTGATGAGCTGCTAGAGGTGGCAATGGTTGCTCTTATATCAGAAGTCAAGGGGAACTATTGGCAAATTTCCAGGAGGGTATATATAACCTTATCCTCATCCTCTGCCCATGGTGATATGAGGCAGGGCATGCTGGTGGGAGAGGAATCTCTTTCTCATCTTCAAGTGCAGTCTTGGCCAGAGCAGAATTTAGCAGCCTGGAACTTAGAATGTTTGAGCTGGAAGATCCTTGAGATTATAAAATATTAGTGCTAGGAAAGCTCTTAAAACATAAAATGGGAGAGCTGAGAGAAAGAAACCTTAGAATATACAACATCATAGTTGGGAGGGATATTAGAACAGAGAATATTACCGCTGAAAAGGACTTTAGGACCTAGAATATTTGATTTAGGATTATCCTCAGAACGTATTATGTCTGACTTTAAGAAACTTTTAATTATAAAATATTAGCTCTAGAAGGAACTTAGAACATAGAATGCTTGTTGTAAGCGCACTTAGATTATTTTCTGTCCAATGGCTAATGCAGAAATTTGTTTTGCATGACTTCATATTTGCAATAAAAAAAAAGCCTTCTCAATGGTAGGGAATAGGGGAAGGGAAAGAATTAGGAAGTGAAAAAAAAAGAATAAATAAGGCTCTGCTTAAAAAAATAAAAAAAATATAGACATCAAACCCAAAGGGATTTTATAGGTCATAAAAGTTACAGATGGAAGGACCCTTAGAATACAGAAAGTGCTTTGTAGAAGCTTAGACCAATACATAAATGTAAACTATTATTATTTTGATATGTCAGACTAGAGAATGTTAGGGTGGAAGAGACTTTGAAGATCATTGGATTTTGTGCTTCATTTTACAGATTTGGAGATTAAGGTCTAGAGAGAGAGAAAGTAATTCCTCCAGGGTCATAAAGAGAGTTACTGTAGTGGCTGGGTGGGGACTAGAATCAAGCTTTTCTCATTCCCAATATTGAACTTTTTTTTTTTTTCTTTTTCCTCACTAAGTCATCTACTGAAATGATAAGACGTGGGCATTGGGAGAAAGGAGAGGCAGAGAAACTAGGAATCATGAGAAAGAAAGTGAGGAGGGGAAAAGAAAGAGGAGAAAAAGATAAGTGGCAAGAAAAGAGAGAGAGGAGTGTATTCATCACGAGGCCAGAGAGAGCCTGCGGCTCCTTTACCTGGAAGACCTCAGTCCTGGCATCTTGGTTTCCCGGGTTTCTACATCCAGAGAGACCCTTGCCCTGCATTTTCAGGGCAGCTTTGGAGTGTTTCCTGGATGCAGGCCCTGCCCGGGTGGCTGCAATCGACTCTCAGGAAAAGATTGCAGCAGAAGGGGCAGCTTAGCTCAGCTTTCTCCTCCTCCTGTCTCTTTTCCCTCTTCCGTTTGACAGCAGGGCCCAACCCCTCCTTCTTCCCGCTTCTCCACCCCCACCTTCGCCTTCTTTGGTCGCTCTTTGCTTCTCTAGAAATCTCCCTCCGCCAAACCCTAATGCCTTCAGTGAACTCTGGGGGTTCACGGATTGGTGGTGCGGGAAAACTGCTATGTCCCGAGCTGGGGTGCGGGCGTTGGGAGAGAAGGAGATGTTGGGGCCTCTGGAGAGAACTGAGAGAAGGGAGAGGGAGTGGAGCGGGAACGGCCTATGGAGAGGGCCACTGAAAGGGGAAGAGGGGTGGATCAGGAGAGGAGCTGGTGGGTAGAGAGAAGGGGTGAAGTGGGGTGGGAGGAGGGAGGGAGGAGTTGGGATGCGAGTGGAGCGAGGAACTGGAAGGAATGGGGAGAGAGGGGTAAGTGTGGGGCGGGAAGGAGACGAGGAAGAGAAAGAAAGGAGACCTGGAGGGGAAGAGGGAGGAGATGAAACTGAGTGGGGAAGAAAGATCTGGAGGGGGGACTTGGGGAACTGAATAGAGAAGGAGAGGTGGGGCGAGCCCCAACCTTGACTCCCGAAGAAGTAGGGAGAGAGGTAGCAGAGGGAGGCTCTGAGACACCCTGTCTGCAGCACCCCCACCCTCCAACCAAGCTCTGCCTCCGCCCAGTCTTCTTAGGCTCCTTTCCTCTCCAACCCCCTACCCCATTCTCCCGCTTCTAGCCCACTGGTAGGAGGAGTGGAGGGGCTTGCTGCCAGCGTTGCCCGGCCCGAGGTGGGGGTCTCGGAAGGCAAACTCTCTCCTTACAAATGACTGGATGATAATACGCCTCTCCCTTCCCCCTCCCCCTCCAATGTATGGAGCCGCGCGGGCCGCCGCAGACCCTCTTCATCTGGAAATGCTTTTTAATTAATTCCATTCATTAATACTGCTTGTCATGGCTAAACTCCTGAGACTTCACAAAAACTTGGCTTCTGCAGTTGTCAACACATTTCGGCGAAACATATGTTTTTGAAATGCTTTCTGATAACACTGCGGTTTCTCATATGCAGAGTGCACTACTTAGGGTATTAAATGGAGAAGTGGATTCATGGCCCGCCCGGGGTGGGGGACTCTGAGGCTTGGGGGCCGGGGCTGGGCAGAGGAGGGGGTGGCTCCCCTTCCCACAGGTCCCGCCCTGCCTGGAAGACCCGGATTCCAGAGCTTTGGCGAGAGGGCTCCAGATTCTGGCGGGCTGGTGGGAGGGTGGCAGTCTTTGGGGGTGGGGGTGGGGGTGGGATATTGCGTCAGTTTAGGCCTCTAGGTTAGGAGGAGAAAGTCTCCTCCCTCTACCTCTTGAGGCCCCTAACAAACTGCTTCATAGGAAGAGCGCATCTTTTACCCGAGCCCTTGGCACCCATGAGCTCATTCGATCCTCCCAGGCGCCATGTGGGGTAAATATTACAGATAGCGTTATCGTCCTGTCAGAATAAAAACCTGGGGCTCAGATTGGTGCAGAAACTTGCCTGTGCCTTGAGCAGACAATGAGCCGAACCCAGATTCTCCTCACTTCAGGTTTGGCTTCCTGTAAGTTTGTGGGGGAAGAAGAGGGTCGAAACTCTCGCTATCGATAGGGAACTCAGCTCCTTCAATAACTTAATAGACGTTGTTGTTGTTCAGTGTCTGAATCTAAGGAAACCCATGGAGTTTATTCATGGGGTTTTCTTGGTAAAGAACCTGGAATGATTTGCCGTTTCTTTCTCCAGTGTGTTCCCATTTTACAGATGAACAACTGAGGCAAATAGGAACTACACGACTTGCCCAGAGTCACACAGTTGGCAAATATCTGAGATCACATATGATTTCAGATATTCCAGATTCCAGGACTGGTGCTCTATTCAGGGTACCACTTACCTGCTTAGTTAGACAGATGCCCTTTATCAACTGCTGTGGTTAAAATGTGAAATCACATGGTCGTTTTTGACCACAAGCCTCACTTAGTTTAGCTAGGTTGCTTCTCACTGAAGACTTTGCACCTTATCAAAACCTTCCAGAGCTTCCTTTTGGCTTTGCTTTCTGTCAACTCAGGGTCATCAAAAGACAATGTTAGTGGACAGAAAATAGTATTGTCTAATATTTAGATAGCTCCTTACATCTAAAAAATGCTATATTTACTACGTTTCAGGTGGTTCCTGTAATGGCTTTTAAGGAAGACATAGCAGGTATTATTTTATCCTTATTTTGACAAATAAAGAAACTGAAGCTTGGAAGGTAAGATGACTTGTTGCACAGCTAGTAAGTGGTGGAGCTGGGATTTAAACATCTCTCTTGACTTCAAATTCAATGCTCTTTCTAGAACAGAATAACTAAAACCTAAGTTCATTTTTCCTGAACAACAGCTGTCTAGCCTACTTTAATCTATAGAGGATTCTTTATTCCTTGAGGAGGTCAGAAACAAATGAAATTAAAAGCTTCTTCTTATAAGAGATCTGCCACTCCTTCCCTTCCTGTTTAGTTTAGTTCATTTCAACAACATTTTTTAAAAAGGGGGTAAGTCTAAAATACTGTCATTGGTGCTGGGGATATAAAGATTAAAAAACAAACAAACAAAAACTCTGACCCTCAAAGAGTTAATATTCTATTTGGAGGTAGTGGAAAATGTATGTACGTAAAATTATCACTCCTACAAAAGAGGATATATGAGAGAGCAAAAGAAAGACTGAGGTAAGCTCCTCTAGGAAAATATGGAAGGGAGATATTTTTCAGCTAATGGAAGAGAGGGCACCTGGGCTGAGTCTCCAAAAAAAGAGAATTTTGAAAGATGGAGACAAGGAAGGAAAGCATGTTTGAGACATAGCTTATGCAAAAGTATAGAGGTTGGAAGTTATAACATGAAACTGGTCATCAGGGAATATTTCTGGAATGCCGTTCATGAGACCAAAATGGTCTAAGGAAATTTGAAGAGATCACTTTCAGCTGGGAGGAATGGTGAGAAACTCATGGAAAACTTCATGAAGGAATCAGCTTTCAAGCTGGGCCTTACAGGAAAGGAAGGGCTGAAATGGGAAGAAGTATGGGGGGAGGACTGCTACAAGCAGAAATGGAAAGGATTCTGGGTATAAGGGAGATAGTATGTGCAAGTTTTTGGAAGTGGAATATGTCAGGTAGTACTCAGGGATATAATAGATAGTTCAATTTGACTGGTACAATCTGGAAAGGCAGTTTAAAACCATATTGGGGAGGGCCTTAAAGACAGAGTTAAAGAGTTTACTTCTTAAGCTAGAGGAAATAGGGAGTCACTAAAGGTTTCCGAATGAGGGAGTGGTATGGTACTCCTTGTAGCTTGGAAGGTTAATTTGGAAATTGTTATAGAAGATGAATTGGCAAGGAAAATGGCTAGAGATAGGGCAGGAGTATGCTGGTAAATGTTTAACAATCAGGTTTTCCAGGGCAAACCATGTATGCACACACACTTTTACATTTAACTGTCAGTATTAGCATTTTTTGAAGCCTAGACGATTGAAAAAGTAATAAACCAAGCCCAGTTTGTAGTGATTGTTTGTTTCTTAATTGCTCACTAAGATTTTAACAAACTGGTTAGTTCTGGCTCCAGCATACTCCTGAAACAGGGAGATATTGTAATATATTATTATAGATATTATAATAGATCAGGGAAGAGATAATGATTTGGCTGCTGGTCTTGAATATGGAATAAATGGAATGGAGATGTGAAAGTGGGATGGACAGGACTTTTTACAGGATTAGACAATGGAGATGAGGGAGAAGGAAAGTCAAAGATGACTCCAGACAGGACTCCAAGGTTGAGAACTTTGTAACTGAGAAGTTGATAGTGACTTAACAAAAAAAGAAGTTGGAAGAAGAAGATATTCACAAAAGAATCACATTTTCATTCAAATTTACCAGATATTGCCAAAAATTCTTCTTAATCCACCAGAGATATGTTTAGAGCGAAAAAGCTTTACTAAGGAATGAAGGATAAAGATAAAATAAGACAAACCAATATGAAAGAACATAGAATTGTTGGGTTCTGTGCTTAGCACAGTGCCTGGCACATGGTGTGTACTTAATAAATAAATAAATATTGATTGATTGATTCTATAAGCACAGTGCCTCTGGTCCTTGTACTACCTTGTTCAAAAAACAAAATAATCATCTGTGACATTCTTTTCTCTGGATCTTGCACTCCCTTGTTCAAAAAACAAAATAATCATCTGTGACTTCCTTTTCTTCCTTTCTTCCTTCCTTCCTTCCTTCCTTCCTTCCTTCCTTCCTTCCTTCCTTCCTTCCTTCCTTCCTTCCTTCCTTCCTTCCTTCCTTCCTCCTTCCTTCCTTCCTTCCTTCCTTCTTTCCTTCCTTCCTTCCTTCCTTCCTTCCTTCCTTCCTTCCTTCCTTCCTTCCTTCCTTCCTTCCTTCCTTCCTTCTTTCTTTCTTTCTTTCTTTCTTTCTTTCTTTCTTTCTTTCTTCTTTCTTTCTTTCTTTCTTTCTTGCTTTCTTTCTTTCTTTCTTTTTTCTTGCTTTCTTTCTTGCTTTCTTTCTTGCTTTCTTTCTTTTTTCTTTTTTTGCTGAGGCAAATGGGGTTAAGTGACTTGCCCAGGGTCACACAGCTAGGATTTCCTATTATTTTCAAGATAAAATATTTCTCCCTTAGCCTGTTATTCAAAGTGTTCCACAATCTGGTTCCAACCTACCTTTCTAGTCTGACCCTATCTATATACCATGCGCACTTTGTTTCAGTCCAACAGAACTGATTCACTATCTCCTAGTCAAGTTCTTCTTTTCCATACAGATTCACAGGTCAAGCTCCCCACGTCCCTTCTTTCCCCTCATTCCAGGAAATCATCAGCAGCAATAAGAAACATTTATGAAGCACCTGCTCTGTGTAAAACACTGTGTATGTCTGCCCAGTCCTTCATGCAGCTCATGGTCTATCAACATAACTATGATACATAGTATTAAAGGATAAGTTTCTGAGAGAATGGCCAAGTAGAGACTAAGTGAGATCTGAATGGAAAGATCCTTACTGTGGAGATGGGAGAGGGGGAGGATTGAGATCAGAGAAGACTTCTTGGAAAAGGAGGCTTTCGGCTTGCGATTTTCAGGAGCTGTTCAGCAGTTTTAGAAAGGGAGGAAGACTGTACTAATACTCCCTTCTTCCAACATCTTAGTTCCACCTATAGAAATCTTCCTTCAAGGTTCAGGTAATAACAAGCTTTCCATGTTCCTCAAATTTCTCTAGAATATTTTATCCCCATCACACCTCTTATTTGTTGTATTCCTCAGTAGAAGGTAAGCTCCTTGAGGTCAGGGATTTGTGTTAGCTTTCATATGTGTGTGTGTGTGTGTGTGTGTGTGTGTGTGTATGTGTGTGTGTGTCCCTAACACTGAAGGAACTAAAGACCCAACATATAGCAAGAGCTTAAGCAATGTTGAATTAAATCTGCCACTGTGAGCTCATCTGACCCCTTCTTCAATACCCTGCCCCATTTCTATATATGTCTTTGCCCCTTTCATGAACAAATTTTCTCAAACACTGATGGAGAGGGGATGTATAAACTGGAAGTTCCTGATTCTGTTTAGTCCATGGGTTTGTTGAATGAAAAGTGTACTGTGCCTGTATCTGACTTAGGTTTGGCTTTATACACTTTCTACATATAAGTGCTGGGCCCATAGTCAAGAAGACACATCTTCATGAGTTCATATTCAGGCTCAGACACTCACTAGTTATGTGACTCTGGGCAAGTCACTTTAACCATGTTTGCCTCAGTTTCTTTGTATGTAAAATGAGCTGGAGAAGGAAATGGCAAACTACTAGAGTATCTTTACGAAGAAAACTCCAAATGGAATCGAAGAGTCAGACAGGAATTAAAAATGATTGAACAAATGCATATAGCTAGGGCTGATTCTTTCCATAAGAAAAATTCAGCAATATCAGCTACCCAAGCTAGAATCTTTTAGTCCCTTAGAATCATTCCTCCTGTGATTCTCAGGCCAATTTGGAGAACTTTTTTTGCTTTCAAAACTTCTCTCTTGGTCAAGTCAGAAATGATAGCTCTTCAGATTTGTTGAAGGTAGTGATCATGTTCCTTTAGTCTTTTCCCCTTTTTAGATCATTCTCCAATAAGAGAAGAAAGTTTATAAACTCACATCTGTGGTGAGTCTTGTGGCCAAGAGTAGTGATGTGGAAGACTGGTGTAAGTTGGTCCAAGAGGCCAGGAGGGAAGATAAGTGCACTGGCCTTGGAAAGTAGGAGACCTGAGGTCTAATTCAAGATTCAGTGCTTATAAATGTATGATTTTGGGCATAAGCAAGGCACTTAACTATCCCAAATTAAGGCAATGTGATTCAGTGGAATGGTGTGCTGAATCTGGAGTGAGAGAACCTGTTTCAAATTCCAGATTTTCCATGTATAACTTTGAGCAAATTATTTTATCTTTCTAGGCCCTGGTTTTCTCCTTTGTAAAAGAAACATGGCAGACTGGATGGCCTCTAAGGTTCTTTCCCACTCTAAATTTATGATTGTGTCCTCAGTATCCTCATTTGTAAAAATAATTTTTATTTCTATAGAGCTTTAAGTTTTATAAAGGACTTCTCTCCCCACTGGGAGGTAGGTAATACAAGAATGCTTCCTCTGTTTTGTAACTTCCCTGTAGAGCCTCAGACAAACAAAGTTCTTTGCTCTGGATCTGGTAGCCAACAAGTGGTCCAACCAGGCCTCCTGAGTACTAGTCTAATGTTGTTGTTTTTTCTTTTAGGATAACTCCTTTTTTTTTTTTTTTTTTTTTTTTTTAAGAATAGCTCTTGTTTTTTACTTTACATATGTTGGTTTAATTTTTTTCTCTTTTTATTCTACATATATGTTTGTTTAATTTTTTATCATTAGCTTGTTTTCATTCAATACATTTGTTTAATTTTTAATCAAAATAAAAATCTATTTTTTTGAAGTTTTTTGAAGTTAAATTTAAAATTGAAATAAAGATCTATTTCCTCTGTTTCCTATCTCCCGACCTCCTACTAGAAAAAGCAAAGCAAAACAAAACCCTCATAACAAATATGAATAGTCAAGCAAAGCAAATTCCCTCATTGACCATGTCTAAAAAATATATGTCTCATTCTGTCTAACGTTCTTTGTGCTATTCCACAAATTTGTATTCCTTCCTTCACTGGGTGGTTGGGCACAAAGCACTTTGTAAACTTTAAAAGATTCTAGAAATGGGAACTGTTATTATTCTTTCATTAAGGCAAGACCATGCCTCCAGACTCAAGAGCTCAGCCTCATTGCTGTTTCCTTCTAACAGAGGTAAACGAGCCAAAGCATAACCCAGGCTAGAGCCCATTCGGTTTCCCAGATCTCTCATCATGGAAGGAGCAGGGAGAAAATGATGGGCCACTGATATCTACAGTATGTTGAAGGAGGCCTATGGGATATCACTCATAGAATATATCTAAAAAGGGCATTTTTCATTCAACAAACTCATGGACTAAGCAGAATCAGAAACCTGAAAAGTAAGAGTCTTTCGAGACTTCTAATTTACACTTCCCCTCTCCATCGATCTTTCAGAGGACCTCTTTCTATAGTGTCCATCACAGAGTTACTCAGTCTTTGCTGAAACACTTCCAGCAACGGGAAGCTCATTACTTCCACAACATTTTTGGGAAATTGTTGAGGCAGCTAGGTCATAGAATAGATAGAACTCTGGGCTTGAATCTTGCCTCCGATATGTATCAGTTGTGTGACTCTGAGCAAGTCACTTAACAAATCTCAGCTTCAGTTTCCCATCTGTCAACTGGCAGTAATAACAGCCCTTACCCCACAAGGTTATTGTAAGAAGTATTTGTTATTGTAAAGTGCTATTATTATCATTATAGTAAGTTCAGTGTGACCCTGGAATTTTGGTCCTAGCTTGGACACTTTAGCCAAGTGCCTTTGAATAAAAATTGCATCTTTCTGACTATCAGTTTGGGGAAATACTACTATTTCTATAGGCCTTATAACACAATTGTAGAGGATGCTATTTATAGATGTTAAATAATATAAATGACGGTTGTAATTGATATTATTGTTATTAATGAATACATTAAGCCCACATTTTTTTCTTTGTGATTTTCAACTCTAGGCCATGGCTCATTTAATGTATTGCAAAAATGGACTTGCTGAGAGTCAAGAGTTCAAATTCTGTGTTCAAATTCTCCCTTAGCTTCTTCATTTGATATGTGTCTTTGGGTAAGCCCCATTCTCTTCTCTGTATTTCAGTTTCCTTCTCCATAAAATGATGCAAATAGAAATTTCTGCACCTGGGACAAGTGGCAAGTGAGGTGGAGGGAGGCTCCTTTGGAAGTATCTCCATATTGGAAGAGGGGAGGAGAAGTGTTTCTGGGACTCGGTGACATTTTTAATGTGTTGGAAGGGAAGGTAGGATATTCTATATTTAAAGGCTACTGTTACCGTAGGGTAGGATAGGGTATGCAGGGAAGGAAGAGCTCCTGGGACAACATGTTGATGTCCTTTAAAAATTTGCCCTTGGGACAAAGTACCAGTTGCCCTGCTCCGGTTTTAGTTTGGACTAGCTGATTGCTAATCATCTGGTTTTTGTGGATATATGATTCTCTCTCTTCCTCTGGAGTTGATGCTAGAAAGACCTAAATCTGAATCCTATTTCAGGCACTACTAGCTTGGTGACTTTGGGCAAACTACTTAGTTTTCCTGGGACTCACTTTCTTGATCTGTAAAATGTGTTTCCCATGGAAGGGAGAGGCAGCTCTAATGAAAGGGAAAGTTAGAGAGCCTGGGGGAGCAGGTTTCCATCCATCCAGTGGCAGTAGCATTCCTGGATGTGTGTCATGGAGTCGGGCGGGCCGGGCATGGGGGTGTGGGGAGGAGACCGACAGCCGGTCCACAAGCCCCGCTTTCATGTGCTTAACAAGGCCCCCTCAGTATACCCCATCGGCTGTGCAAACACGCACATCTGGGCCGTGGGCTGGGGGAGGGGGGAAGCGGAACTCCCCCACAGCTGGCTGGGTGCTCCTGACCTTTGGGACAAAGGGAGCTTTGGTCACTGTGGGGACCCACTGCTCCCTTCTGACGACTTCAGAGCCCCTGAAGTCCCTGGTGAGTCCCTCCCCAGACCCAAAGACCCTCTACTTCCTCTGGCCATTCCTTCCCCACCCCCTCACCAGGGGTAACTGTGGCTTCTGCAGAACATTTTCCTGAGGGACACAGGCTCCTGAGCCTCCCCTAGCTATCAGTTTTCCTGAGTCCAATGGAATTAAGGTAGTGAGCTAAAAAAGAAATAAAAAAGAAAAGAAAAAAGAAATAATCAGGCAATTAGAAAGGGCAGCCAGCAACAAAGTGTGTCCTCAACACCAGTCCTGCCCTTCCTTGGTTCCTGCTATACTGGGCTCCATTGGAGGAGTGGAAATGGGGTGGGTCAGGGGGAAAGACTCCTTGACCATAGATTATAAAGAAGGAAATAAGCAGGTATTAAGAGCCTACTATGTGTCACATACTAAGGGCTTTATAAATATCTTATTTGATCCTTACAGCAATCCTGGGAGATAGGTGTTATTAATATAACCATTCTACAGTTGAGAAACAGAAATTAAGCGGCTTGGCTAATAGCTAGTGTCAGGCTGGATTTGAACTTAGGCTTCCAGACTCCAGGCACGGCATTCTGTGCGCTACGGTGCCACCTAGATTCCCTGGAGTCAATAACACAATAAGACTCGAATTCAAATCTTGCCTCAGACATTAGTCCTGAGGCCCTGAACAAGCCACCTAGGTTCCCCATGGCTCAGTTTTCTCTTCTGTAAAATGGGGGTAATAATAACACCTACTTACCAAGGTGGTTGTAAGGATCAAATGAAAGAACATATATAAAAGTGCTTTAAAAAACCTTAAAACATTATCTAAATCTTGGCTATTATTATTGGAAGAGATCTTGGCACAAAGAAGATAGAATGTTCGTAGAATGAGAGTGAGAAGAGATGTTAGCATATTGAACAAAGGATGTCAGAGGCAAAAGATAACTTAGAACAATGTCAGATCTAAGCTTTAGATGGATAAATATATATATCCAGAACCTCAGAATCCAGCTGCAGTGATGTCAGCAAGTGCTGGCAACTTCCTAATCTTTGGCTACGTGCAAAATAAATAAGCTTCAGTCCCACACTCCAAAAATTCAGGGGCTTCTGGTGCAGTTTTTCTGCTATTGGACCAAGAAAGCAGGGAAATGTGGATAGCAGGAACTGCCCCCTCCAGCCCTGTTGCAGGTTTTCTCTTCATTGCTTTTTGTATTTCTCTAGGTTTAAATCACAGTCAGATAAAAAGTTGACTCTTCTACAAGCGGATGAATTGCTTTTCAGCAATCAGTCTCATGCCTTCTGCAGGCATTTTTTTTTTTAGGGGAGGAGAGGTAGAGTGCTCTCAAGTCCTTTGCTGACTTTGTGAGTTTCCCTTCTTTAATGCAGAGATTTGGAGAGCCTTTGGGGTGTCTGGAGGCCCTTTCAGTCATGCTGGATCTATCTGACCATGTCTATTGTTCCTTTTCCTCACCCAAGTCTCCATAGTCACAAATGGCAGTTAAAAATCTACCTCCTCCCCCCTCCCATCCCCATTTGCCCTACCTGAGCATTTTGTTTGAACCTCTTCTTGGCTCTTATCCCATTCTACTAATTGTGTGTATATGTGACTTGGTTTCCTTCATGAATGAGATCGAACTTTTTGTGGGTATCAATCAACAAGCATTATTAAGCACTTACTATGTGCCAAGCACTGGAAATACAAAAAGAAGGTGAAAACCTGTTCACATAAGCTGAAAGTCACTTTAAGATCATTTAGTCTCTCACTCTCATTTGACAAGGGAGGGAATTGAGACAAGGGAGGGAACTGAAAGAGGAAGGGGCTTTTCCACAATTACCCATCAGGCCAGGGGCAGCCTTAGAATCTGACCCTTGGTTTCCAGACTCCCAGCCAAGCACCTATTCATCAGACTAAGATGCTTCTCCTCAGGTGCTCTATTTCTGACCTCAGATGAGTGGTGGGAACATGGGGTTCATGGCAGCTTCCCGGCTAGACTACCCATTTGTGACAGACTGGAGGGGGGGGGGGCATCTGCTTCACGAATTCTGAAGCAAAAAATTTTAACTTTTTTTAATTGCATCTCTTCGTAAATGGTAATTAATAAATTAGCATTTATGCAAAACACCGTCATAGCTTGGCTAACATGTCAACTTCCTTCCCTAGCTGCAAAAATGTGAACGCTCCGAGGGACTGTAGACAGGCCCCCCCCACCCCAACAGACAGTTCCATTTGACCCACGTCACAATGTGTGTGTGTGTGTGTGTGTGTGTGTGTGTGTGTGTGTGTCTGTGAAATGCCTGGCAGCTCTGGGACTGTGGGACAGGCTCCCCTGGAAGACCAAATTTTTTCTCTTTCAGAGATGGGTCTAAAACTCCTCAAGAATGGCCTCAGGGCTCAGAAATCTAGGTTAGACCTCTGTAAAGACACTCGAGCAAGATAGGTCAGGTAGAAAAAATCCTGAACTTAGATACAGATAATCTAGGTTTGATTTCTGGCTGTGCTATTTACTAACTGTAAGACTTTAGGCAAGTCTGTATTCGGAATTTCAGAATCCAACTGCAATGGTGTTAACAGACACCTGAATCTTGCAGCTCTTGGCAATTCACAAAATACATAGATCTCCCTTCCAGTCTCCAAAAACCCTCTGGATTGCTGTTGCAATAGGTTCTGCTAATGGACAAAAGAAGTTGAGATAGCAGGCCTCGGTTTTCTCATCTGTAGAATGGAGATGATACTAGTATCTAAAACGTGGGATTGTCCATGGGATTAAATGAGATAATATTTGGAAAGTGTCTTGCACACAGTAGGTACTGTTCCCCTTTCCCCTAATTTTCCACACTCTCAGTCCCCTGTCAGCTTGAAACCCTACAGACTTTATTCTAATATGTGTTCTAGGGTTCTCCTAGCCCCGACATCCTGTTTCAAGGGCCCCCCGACATCCCGTGTCCCAAGCCCTGGCCTTGTCTCTCCCATATTCTCTGCCTTCTCCCATTCTGGCATTCTTTGTTCTGATTTTCAAATCCCAAGAGTGTCCCTGGCGGGGCGACCCCATGGAGGTGGGCTCTCGGGAGTGCTTTGTTCCCAGCTTCCCGAGCCGCCGGCCGGCCCTTCCGCCCCTAGCCGGCCTTCCCAGCGGCGCTGGCGGCAGCGCTGGGGACGAGCAGGACGAGCTCATGTTTTTTCATCCTGGCTCCTGCGCTCGCTCGTTGCTGTCTGCCGCGGGTCGCGGAGGCACCCCCGCCTTGCCGGGCCCCGCCGCCTCTCCAGTGTACCATTCCCCTATTCCTCTGCTCACGCGGCTATTGTTCAAGATTGAATTGGTCCCAGGAAGCAGCGGAGCATGTGAAAGCCGCGATGAATTTTGCAAAGTGGCTTCAGGGCAGTAAAGCATGTCAGAAGAATAAGGTGCAAAATCCGAAAGTCCCAATTTAGAAATCGCAGCCAATGCTGCGGGCTCAGCCGAGGAAGGCAATACCCCGAGACGCAGGCTGGGCCTCCAGCGCGGGCTGCGGCGCTTACCAATCCTATTCATAACAAAAGCATTTCACTTTGTGATTATATCCATTCTCTTGCTTGACCCTCCTGAGAACCCTGGGAGGGAAGTGGGTCCCGTGGGTGTGGATGACAGCCCCCATTTTACAGATGAGGAACGTGAGGCTACACACAGGGGCAAGGTCCCGTGGCTGCTAAATTGGCAAGAGCTGAGATTTGAACCCCGGGACTCTGGTGGTCTAGTGGCCTTTGTGCTCCCACTCGAGGCGTTCTCCGTCAGACCCATCTACTAGAGTAGGAAACAATGACACGGAGGCTTGCAAAGTCAAATAAGTCCCCTTATTAAATCGGTTTATGTGCAATTAACCTGTTAGCCATCCTCTTATTACTCCCCGAAATTGACAGGCTGGTGAGAAGAGTGATGTCATTAACAGGTCTTTCTTTGCATTCTGCTTTTATTTAATAAGTGGCTCCCTCCCCCCTCTCACTTCTATCACACAACGTGTCTTTTATTGACTCTTCAGGAAATTAGGGCCTTTGGGGAAAATATAATGTTTCTTCTACTTGAGCTATCTCAGTTGGAAACCTTCAAATGTAACTTGGAGCCACTTCTGTCGCACTAGTGGAAATCAGAGGATTTAGAGCTTGGGGGGTAGTTCCACTGCCTTAATTTACAGATAAGGAAACCGAGGCTCTGAGGTAGTAAAGAACAGACCAGCCCAAGGCCATCAGAAGAGTGTCAGAGAAACGTTTCAGAGACGGTCTTCTAATAATTGGCGCAAGGCCCATTCCACTCCACTGTGCTCCTGAGAACAACTTTATTTTATTTTAATAGAGTGTGGGGGGGAAACTGAGTCACAGAGAAGGGCAAGACCTTTTCCAAAGTTTCACCAGTTGGAAAGAGAGGAAAGCCAGTCATTTAACTCCAAATGGAGGTTCTGTTCATTGCATCGCACTGCTACATGAGGAAAAAGCTGTATCACAGCTGAGGGAACAAATAAATGCCCCTGGCTCTGCCTCTCCCATCCCCCAACCTCCTCTGTGATAAAACTCCATGGATTTAGGCAGTCACAATCCAGGCTTTGCTTTGGCCTGAGAAAATCATAGGATCATAGATTTAGAACTGGAAGAGACTCGGGAGAATCACAGAACACAGAAACAGCGATGGAAAGGGCCTTAGAAAACCCCAAGGGACCAATCCCTCCCTCCTCTCCCCCCCCCCACCTGTTTTGGCAGGTGGGGAAACTGAGACCCAGAGAAAGAGAGTGACTTGCTGCAAATCACATAGGAAGTCAGTGCCCGAGTGAGGATTGCAACCTAGGGGTCCTGACTTCTTGTCTGGGACGATATACCATCCTCTGGACAGCCACAGACAAAAGCATAAAGGGGATGGCAGATTTGGAAGATGGACAACAACAGTGTAGTTTAGGGTACAGGCAAGCCGTCCAAGAGGGTTGAAATACCTAATTATATGCATAATTAGAAGTGCTTTGAGATCTCAGCATTCCTTAATGATATTAATCCAATTATGTGAATATTTACGGGATCCACCATTAATATTAATGACAACAATAAACAAGTGTGAGTGTTCTTTTCAAAGCTGCTGGCTGTTCCAGAAGCTGCCTCCTTTCATTACAGGCTGGTGTGACTCTATGCGGGAGAAGCCACGGCATTGTGTCTGACAAATGACTCTTGTCATACTTCTCTCTCCTTGGTCCCTGGCAGAAGTTGGACGGTATCCCCGACGACCGTCAGCCTAGGCAGGGGGTGGGGGGTGGGGAGTTGTTGTGGAGAGGGATAGGAGAGGGAAAAGGGCATTTCCAGGGCTGGGGATTGAAAAAGGATCCATAGAAGAACAAAAATGGGATTTTAGTCCCTGAGGCTGTGGGCCATGGAGGAGGCTTGGGGCATGGGCGGGGAATACAGCTTTTGCCCCAGTCCTGGGATGTGATCCAGACCTGAGAAAGATGAGCTGTCCTTTGGAAGAAGAGACAGGTTGGATTCTTTCGGAAGGACCTGGTTCTCAATGAGGTAGATGGGAAAAAATATTATCTTGATGGAATCAGAGTATGGAACGTTAGAACTTAGAACAGACAGAAACTGAGAGTTGGAAGGCATATTAAGCACAGAGAATATGAGGGCTGAGAGGGACTTTAGGACACAAAAGGCTCGATCTAGAAGGAATCTTAGAAGAGAAAATATTAGGATATAAAAGATTACAACTGGAAAGGTTAAAACAGAATTCGAGAACCTAGAACAAAGACTACTAGAACTAGAAGGGACTTGAGAATAGTGTTAGAACATATAATTTTAAAGCTGAAAAGAAAGTAGATTTTTGTTAATTGAAAAATTAAAATAGAATTTTAAAAAGATTAGAAAATGGAGTGTTAGAACATAGAGTTAAAGTTGGGAGGGACCTCAAAAGAACTTTTAAAGATAGTACGTCAGAATATAGAATATTAGTGCTAGATGGGGTCTCAGAAATTATTTAGTCCAGCAGCCAACATTCTCATTATAAAAGAGAGGACACTGAGGGTCAGGGAAGGGATGATCATCTCGACCAAGGCTGCGTAGCAAGGGAAAGGCAAGGTCATTATGCATCTAAGTCTTCTGACTCTTTTCCATAACTGTGACTATAAAAAACATGGTTGGGGAGGGGGGAAGCCTGAGAGGGGCAGCAGGGATATAATATGGGTAAATAAGCATAAGCAATAACAAACATAAAAGTCAGTTACCAGAATCTTGCCCCCCAATTCTCCCGCCTGGTGCCAAGATCCACGGTAGCAATATTGAGAGATAGGTTCCGTAGTCCTTCCTTCTTCAAAGGATTTGTTAATAAGTCAATGACGGAATATCTAAAGGGAGGAAAATATTTCTTTTTATAGTTGGAGATAATTGTCCCTGGAAAAAAAACAACAACAAACCTTTAATTACAACTCACATGGAGAAAGCTTGATTTGTGCCCTGCGCCCAAATGCTGAGGAGCCGGATGTAAAATATTTGTAATATTTAGGGAACCTAGAGTTTTACATAAAAGTAAACAGCTTTGCCGGAAGGCACAATTTCTAGCAACACAATAAAATGTGCTGTGAATTTATGGCGGCCATCCATTAGCTCTTACCAAGGCAACGTCGCCCATATCTGTCGTCCATCATTATAATAGAGGGTTAATGCACCGAATTTACATAAAAAAGTCATATTGTCTGCATGAATTATTTACACCCTCAGCTGTTTTTACAGCTCGGCTTCAAGCTGTATTCTGAGAGAGATTCTGCTAGTAAATTACTCTGTGGAGGCCCAGCTCTATAACTACAAACGGCGGGCGGGCAGGCACAGGGCTATGAAAAGGAAGAAGAAATGGGGAGGCCCCAGAGTGGTTGGTGAGGGAAGCGGGTACCTCCCTTCTCCTGTGCATGAGGGGGAGGAGGCAGCTCCCTCAGTCCCCCAAGATCCGGCACAGAGGATTCTATTGGGTGAGGGGCTTAGAGCTGAGATAACATGGCAGTGATTTCCTCCCCACCCCGAGATTTTCATAGGATTTAGAGTTGGTGGGGGGACCCTCAGAGAGGATCTAGCTCAACTTTTTTTATTTTTTTAAAAGAGGAAACTGAGTTCTGGACTGAGAAAGAGATTTCTCCAAGTCATACAGAGAACCTAGGCTCTCTGACTTCCAATCCTGTGCTTTTACCAGGATGTTCTTTTCCAAAATGATATTCCAGGCTGGAAATAGACACACACACACACACACACACACACACACACACACACACACACACCCCTAGCTGAATCCTGAGGAAACAAAAATCATCAGTGTGGAGGTCTCTTCCTCCATTCCCTTAGTTATTTTGTAGACTCTATACAGTTTAAGCCTATCTTTGTAATAGGCTAAGGATACAGAAAAAGCTCATTCCAGAGACTCTGAGCTTTCAGCCCAAGGGAACTGTGGATCCCCTAAAAGAGGGCCAAGGTGATGACATGAATCATGGAACTTTAGACACCATCTTAGAAGTAACTTGTTTAGGGTCACAAATAGGGGCCCAGTTGGGATTAAACCTGATTCCTGGTTCCAAATCCAAGGTTCTTTGCACAAGATTCTGGGGACTCATGGAACTAAGGGCTTCTGATCATTGCTACCTGACCATGATCATGGCCGTGGGGGAGGAGGTATAGGGTGGGGAAGGATGGTACTGTTAGTATGCTCCTTTATAGTTTGGTCCAGCTCTGCTCTGTGACATTGGTCAGATCCCTCCCCCTCTCTGGGCATCTGCACACACACACACACACACACACACACACACACACTGTATAAATGATGAGTGATGAGATGCGGGGAGTCTGGGGGGGGCTCCGGGAGGAGGCATAAGTGTATGGACATATGCAATGTACACACACCCAACACACATGCAGAGATGCACTTCGTGAGTGTGAGATCAAGGGCAGGATCCAATGTTGCTGACTGGGTGTGTTATTAGCACAGAGTGACAGTGACCCAGGGAGACAGAGAGGCAAAGACAGAGGCAGAGATCTGTGAAAAGGCAGAGAAAGACAGACAAAGAAACAGGACAGAGAGGCAGAGAGGAAAAAAAGACATAAGGCAGACCCACATCAAGAGGTGGAGAGGAGGGAGGGAGCATTATTGCAAAGTTGGGACAGGCAAACCCTCTGGTCTCCTGACAGACAATGTCCAAGGGCCACAGGGGTCTGGAGAAGCCCCTTTGGGAGAGACAATTCCTAGCCAGGGTCTGAGATTTTCAATGCTTTCTGATTTCTCTAAATTTGTCTGACTCTCCTCCCCATCCCTATTTCTTCCCCTCCACTCTACCCCAGCACAGGGCTCCTGTAGAGCCAGCCTTTGCAAACGGAGGCATATCCTGGACACCAACCCCCCTCAGCCCTGCCATCACAGCCCCTTCCCCCACCCCCTTCCTCCCAGTACAAAGGAAACTGCGGAGGGTGAGGGTGAGATTCCCTGCACTGGGTGGCCATCCGTCACAAGGCCCCTGCAAAGCCCCAGTAATGTTCTCCTGGCTGGAAGACTCCTAATGAGTCCCTGCTGAAATGGTACTCACCCCTCTCCTGCCCTAACCCAGTTCCTGTACAATATCATCATCATAACCATGTTCCCCAGGGGGATTATACCTCTGTGTGATTTAATCCTTAAATTTGTTTTGCTTTCATCCCCAGGAGGAAAGAGATGTGGGCAATAAAGTAGTCTGTCTTGTTTTGAGCGCCATCCCTGCCCTTGACCCCACTGCAAATCTCTGCTTGGGAAATTCTGTCCATCTTTCTAGGCTCAGCTCCCATGCTCCTTTTTCCATGAAGCTTACCCTGATTGCCTTCATCTGGAAGGGATCTTTCCCACCTTTGTCCTTTAGTAAACATCACCTTCCCTCCTTCCCTCCCCCCAAACCCAACCATGAATCTCTCATCTAATGATAAGACGCAACTCCTAGAAAAGTTCAGTGGGGCACAGTGGGTAGACAGCTGGTCAGTCAGGAAGTCCTGAATTCGAGATACATTTGGTGTGTCAAGTCCATTACTTGTCCCTGGGGACGTTTCTGCCCTGAGGACTCCTTTCCTGGTCCATGAGTCCCCAGCCCAGACTATCACTTCATTAGAGCAGTTTCAGCCTCCTTCCCTCCAGGTTCAACTTTCTCTGTCTCTTCACCAGCAACCTTGACCCTCTGTGCAAGGGAGGACTGTTTTCTTTACCTCTTCTCACTTTTCTAGCTCTCCTTTCTGTGTTTTCTTCTATTAAAATGTTAGCTCCTCGAGGGCAGGACCATCTTGTTTGCTTGTATTTCCATTTCCAGAATTACATAGCACATGCTTAACAAATATTCTCTCTCCCCCCCTCCCCTCTCTCTTCCCTCGGTGTCTGTCTCTGTTTCTTTTTCTTTCTCTGTCTCCATTTCTCTCTTTCTGTCTCTGTGTCTTGTGTCTCTATCTCTCTGTCTCTCTGTCTTTGTCTTTCTCTATGTGTCTCTGTCTGTCTCTGTGTCCCTCTATCTCTGTCTTGTCTCTCTGTCTCAGTCTCTGTATCTATGTCTCTCTTTGTCCCTCTTCTTCTGTCTTTCTCTGTGTCCCTCTGTCTCTCTATCTTGTTATTTCTGTCTATTTCTGTCTCTTATGTCTCTCTCTCTCTCTTTGTCCCTTTTTCTTTCTGTCTCTCTCTCCTGTCTCTGTGTCTCTATCTTTTCTCTCTACACTTCTCTCTTTCCCTCTCTTCCTTTATTCCCTTTGTGTCTTTCTCCCTCCTTCTCTTCCTGTTCTCCCCTTATCTTTGTTTTCTCCATCTGTCTCCATCATTTTCTCCCCCTCCCTTCTCCCTTCTCTTTCTCTCCCCCTCTCTTCTTTCTCTGGCTTCTTTACCCCTTCTCTTTTTACCTCTCTCTTCCCCTCCCCTTTCCCCACCCATCCTCCCTTCATCTCTATCTCTTGCCCCTTTCTATCCCCTTTCTCTTGGTCCTTATTTGTAGAAACAGAGTGGATTCTCTTAATAAGAACTCCCTATGGAATTATGGGAATCAGGGATTCAGAGGGGCAAAGTGATTTGCCTGTTTCAGCTCAGGCAATAAATAGCTGAGCAGAGATTCACACTCAGGTCTCCTGACATAATATCTGGTGCTCCATTTGTTCTCTCTAAATAAATGAACGAAAAAAGTATTAAGTGCTCACTACACATACAGTGTTAAGCATTGGAGATACACATGTAAACAAGACAATCTCTGCCCTCAAGGAACTTACTTTTTAGTAGGAGAAGACAGCACATAGGGAAGAGAGAAGAAGGAGTATTTTGAAGAGTGAAATCAGAGAGAACAGTGATTGGAAGAATGGGGAAATTGATGGAGATGTCGTTGGCAGAGCTGGTGGTATGGATGTGATTGCTGTTTTCAAAGCTAGAGTTGGAAAGTGTAGTGGGGTGGGGATAGGGCAGGGAAGAAAGGGACTTAGGTGTAGGGGTGTGTCATAAAGTTGGTGAGGAAACATCAGCATCCATAGTTTGAGTGGTCTCGACATGGCTAGTGCTTATCAACTTTCAGGTCCAGATAAAAGATAAGGTTCTCTGAAATAGGTGGAGTCTGGGACATGGTAACAATGAAGATAGTAGGGAAGCATCAGGATAGGTCTAGATCAGAGCTAGATATAATGAACTCTAACCAATCAAAAACTCACAGCAATGATCATAGCCTTCTGGGTGGTTATTTATACACACTTTCCCTTGAAGGGAAAAATCTACAGATTCTCTAATGTCCCTTCTAATGAGCCTGGAGTTCATGAAGGTCCCCTATGGCTCTAGCATCCCATGTTCTGAGGAGATAAGGTTGTGAGCTTATTGAGAGCAAGGATGGTTTCTTGTTCAATCTCCCCATGGGGAGAGAGCACAGGTCCTTCTGTGTAGTTGTTACTTTTTCAGTGGTGAGTGAAGGGATAAAGGCAGAAGGCCTGTGGATTTATCCCATTTTCTCCATCCTGTTCCTCCCTCTCACTTATGGAAGTAAGAAGGGTATAATTAGGGCTATGTCCCTCTGGGGCCAGCAAGAACAACTTGAGAAGAGTGGGGCTAATAGGGATGAGGGATTAAGAAAGGTGATGGAATTTAGGGTAACCGTGGAAAATTATTGAACAAAAGAATAGCTTTTCTCTTTCTCTTGATAAATATAGGAAAACAATGCAATAGGGGCATATCTATGTGCTTATCTGTATGTTTACCTGTATCTCTGTTCTTTATATGTGTAACTACATAAGTACAGTGTGCCTGTAAACAGATAAGGGAGAGGAGAGGATTTTGCACCGGGAGTCAAGGAAGCTGGAGTTTGAATTCTGTTTCAGACACTTGCTACGATTGTGATCTTGGGTTACTTCTCCTTGAGCCTCAGTTTCCTCATCTGTAAAATGCTCTGACCTCTAAGTTTTCTTCCAGCTCTGTATTTAGGATGCTTTGTGCAGTAATAAGCTCTAATTGGAACTTGGGGATTGTGAGTCAAGGTGAATTTATTAATATTTCTGTGACCTTTAAGTGTGTGTGCCAGAGTAAGTCTCTGTGACTTGGAATATCTCTATGTGGGAAGCTGTATATATGGACACATGTAAATAAATATACGTTTGTTCTGCTTGTGGATGTGTGTTTTTAGAGCTTTGTGAATTTATGTATGTGCCCATTGGTGGTTCTAGGTAAAACTGTGTGATAATGGAATATTTCCATTGAAGGGTGTGTATGTGTGTGTGTGCGTGTGTGTGTAGGCCCACATGCATGGGCAGTAAATCTCCTTGTATACATGTGTGTCTTTTTGACTTTGCATATGTGTGGGTAAAGTTGTATGTGTATATTTGTGATGTGTGATATTTATTCCCCCAAAAACAAATAGTGGAGGGAAGGAGATTGTGCAGAGGTCTGGCAGACAGGGGGGGACCTTCAGGACTAGGGAATTTGCAGAAATATCTCCCTATTCTCTAGGATTTTGCAAGTGCTTTTCACTTTGACTCCCCAGTTCATATAGAAAGCTCTACTCTGCACCTTTCTGTCTTTGCCAGCAGTGGTGCTCAGAATCTGCAATCTGTCCAGAAACTCTGGTCCTGGCCCCTGCTCCTTTTCCCTAGTCTGGGTCTTCAGGGGTACTCGTTGTAGGGGAGGGTTCCTCTCCCTGTCCATCGTCTCCCGGCACAGAGCCAGCATGACAGCAGATTCTAGCTTAAAGACTCTCTCATAAAACCCAAAATGCCAAGCCCTGAGCAGCCCTAACAC
Source organism: Antechinus flavipes (assembly GCF_016432865.1). Lineage (NCBI taxonomy): Eukaryota > Metazoa > Chordata > Mammalia > Dasyuromorphia > Dasyuridae > Antechinus > Antechinus flavipes. The sequence goes on from NC_067400.1 coordinate 564,199,970, forward strand.
TCCACGGTGGAGCGCTCTGCTGCCGTGGCCGCTCTCGTGAAGGAGAGCTTTAGGATGCACAGTGGTCCAATAACAGCCATGTGCAGTTGGCGGAGAAAAAATAGAGTTGTTACGGTATCCAGAGGCCGAACTTCAGGCCTGAGATCCAGGATTCTCGTCTCAGCCTTGACAGCTGTCTCCTCACAACACGCTTCTGCTTAGCCAACCCTTTGTAGGGAATTAGAGAGTCACTGGACATTGGAGTAGAAGGGGTCCTAGAACAGAGAATCTTAGAAAAGCTCGGGGCGGGGTATGTATGTGGCAATAGTAGTCTTTCAGTATAGAATGGTAAAGACAAAAGGGGCTTCAGAACAAAGAATATCGGATCTGGGAGAATCCTTAGAACAGAGAATGTCAGAGCTAGGAAAGCCCTTAGAACCCAGAAGATCAAAGCTGGGAGGGCTCTTAGAACCCGGGATGTCAGAGCTGGGAAGGCCCTTAGAACCCAGGAGGTTAGAGCTGGGAGGGCCTTTAGAACCCAGGAGATCAGAGCTGGGAGGGCCTTTAGAACCCAGGAGGTCAGAGCTGGGAGGGCCCTTAGAACCCAGGAGGTCAAAGCTGCCCTTAGAACCCAGGAGGTCAAAGCTGCCCTTAGAACCCAGGAGGTCAGAGCTGGGAGGGCTCTTAGAACCTGGGATGTCAGAGCTGGGAGGGCCCTCAGAACTCAGGAGGTCAAAGCTGGGAGGGCCCTTAGAACCCAGGAGGTCAAAGCTGGGAGGGCCCTTAGAACCCAGGAGGTCAGAGCTGGGAGGCAGCTTAGAACACAGGATGTCAGGGCTGGGAGAGGTCTAAGAACACAGGATGTCAGAACTGGGAGGACCCTTGCCAAAAAAAATGTCACAGATGAAAGGGCCTTTAGAACAGAGAGTCTCAAAACTAAAAGGGGTCTTAGAACATATAATATGAGAACAGAAAATATAGACCTTCAGAGTGCCATTTTACAGATGAAGAAACTGAATTGTAGGAGTTTGAATGATTGGCTCCTGGCAGTCAATCAACAAGCAATTATTTAGTGCCTACTGTATGTCAGTATAATGTTAGGTGCTATGCTAAACTTTGGGAATTCAAAGAAAAAAAAATAGTGTTTTTCCCTCAAGGAGCTTCTATTGGGAGAGACAAAATGTATATTATGCGTATTCTAAAGATAGTATTTTGAAACTAGAAGCTGGTGGATGAGGAAAGACCTAATTAGAGAAGTAGGTGAGGTTGGAACTGAGCAATGCTAGAGGCCAGGGGGGCTCAGATCAGGCAGGTATGGGCACTGGGAGCTAGCCAGGCCAGAATAGAATGAAAACTAGGAAGCAGCCATTTGTCCCTGGGTGGGCTATTTTGTTAACATTTTGTCCCTGCTTATACAGAGTATACTTGGTATAACTTAATTCTTCCTTCAAAGGGCAGAGAAATGGAAAGAACCCTGGGCTTGGAATCTGAAGACCTTATTTGGAATTTTGGCTCTGCTGCTTCCTCCCCACTTGATATTGGTGAGTGACTTCACTTCTGTGAATCTCAGTTTCCTCATCTGTGTGATGGGGCTATCCTAGACATCCTGGAAAGAACATTGATGTTGTAGTCAGATAACTTGTATTTTTGGCCTAATTCACTTTGCCTATCTATGTGAGCCTCTGTGGCCTTATCTCTAAAATGGGTATGAGCCTAACTCATAGCTTGACCGTAATAAAATGTTTTGTTATCCTTAAAGTAATATAGAAATCCAAATTGTTGGTGCCATTGTTTTGCTCACAGGTTTGTTGTAAGGAAAGAACTTTGTAAAGCACCTAGAACTCTATTATATAGAATACTGGGTTTTGGCTGGAAGGAGGTAAGGATCTGGAAGGAAGGAACAGGTGTTTGAAGGCCTGAGGTTATAAATGGGAGCAGTGATTTGGAGGATAGGAGATCAAAGAATTGGCAAGAGGACTTATCCTGGGGCTAGAGAAGACCATTTATCAGGATATGGAAAGTTAGTGTCAAGTTTAGGACTATATTTTCCCCAGCAGGAGAGAAGTGCTGATAAACATTTAACAATCAGCTTTGAGGGGGGGGAAAGAGGAGGAAAATACTCCCACACATTTTGAATTTTAATGTGCATTTATTAACATTTTCTCCATCACTTTCTTAAGTCTAGTTAATCTACAAAACAAATCAATCTCAGCACTTAAGAGTTTGCCAACTTCCGAGGTGTAAAATGCTCACATTTAACAATCTACTTTCCTGAATAAGTTGAAGATGGTAAATATTTAACAACCAGCTTGGGCGGGGCTACACTCAGCATACTTTGAATTTTAATTTGCATTAATTAGCATTTTCTCCTCCAGTCTCTTAAGTCTAAGCAATCAACAGAACAAATGAAGGCCTAATATGTAGAATTTGCCTATTTCCAAGATGTAAATGCTCACGCTGAAAATTCAACAATTTACTTTCCTGAACAAATTTTAAGTTGGCTCCAGTATACCCCTTGCTCTAGTTGAAGCTGGCTCTAGCACTGGGGTTAGGGCTTAAAAACAACACACACACACACACACACACACACACACACACACACACGGATCATATGAATTTAGAGCTAGCTATGACTTTGGAGACATTAAGTGTCTATTATATATCATATATTGTTCTAGATGCTGTAGGTAAAAAGTTAAAAAAAAATTACACCATTTCTTGTCCTTAAGGAGCTTACATTTAATCAGAGGGAAAGACAATATGTGCATATATGATCATAGCTAGACCCAATTAGTATGAATAATGAATCTCCTGAAGGGGTCACCTGTATTCCAATTCTCAATATTCAAAGTTATAATTAGGTAAACTATAGTAATTGGCTGCAGCTCAATGAAAATAAGCAATGTGAATTTGAATAATGTCACTACTTCAGGGATTCATTGTTCACCAAGTGAATCTAGCTGTGTGCACCTTGGTATGGATGAAATAAATAAGACATAACTTTTTTTTTTCCTGGAGGGGGAGAAAAGGCACTTGGGGCTTGAAAGGCCCATCAGGAAAGGTTTTATGCAGGAGGTGGCATTTGAGCTGAATTTCGAAGAAAACAAGACCTCTAAAAGGTGGAAGGAAGGAGGAAATGCTTTCTAGGCGTGAGGGACAGCTGTTGGCAAAGGCCCAGAGATGGGAAATGAGGGTCTTGTTTATAGACGTCCAGTCTGGCCGTGTTGCTAAGCGTGGGCAGGAAGATAACAAAATTGGAAAGGGTGGGTTGGCACCAGATCGGGAAGAGCCTTAAAAGTAAAATCGAGGAGTTGCTACTAGATTAATTCAGTGCCTTCATTTTGTAGATGTGAAAATTGAGACCTAGAATAGTAAAGTGTGAAGTCATAGAGATAATATATGGCAGAGTCAGAATTCAAATTCAAGTTCTATGGCTCTAAATCCAGTGTTCTCTATATTCCCGGGGAAAAATCAGCGTGTTCCTCTGAAAGATGGAAATATGACGGATCCTCAGGTCTTCCTTTTGGTGTCTCTTTCTGATAACTGCTCTCCTTCAGTGTCCGCAGAATGCTCGCCACCCGCAATTGTACAGGGGTTCTCTGAGATTCTTAATGCTCTAGGTCAGGGACTAGTCTTTAATTAGCAGCTCATTAGTGAGTTTATATAACCACCTTCATGTGCTTCTAAAGAGCCGGGGTTCTAGTCCAACTCATTCTTGAACAAGAATCTCCTTCTATGTCAGAGAAGAGGTCAGCCAGCCCGTACGTGGACTTACAATTTAATGGGAGATGGTATGGACCAGATGAAAGAATCAGGCCATCTGGACTTGAAATCTGGCTCTGCAACATACTTTCTGTGTGATCTTGGGAGCCATGGGGATGTAGGGCTATACAATTCCTAAGAAGTCTAGATGTAAATATTTTATTCTATTTAACTCATTACTTTTTAATTTTGTTTTCAGAATACAATACATTTTCTGATATTTTTGTTCTAAGTCCGACCAACGCTTTGATCTAATTTTTATATGGTGGAATATTCAAGTATTGATTTTGGTTGTCTTACTATGTTCATCATGACTGGTCCCGATATGAGTAATACGAATGGTGTGTCCTTGGCACGGTGCCTATTGATGCACCCAGAAGATTCCTAGTTAAAGGAGCTCCTCTGAGATTCTTATGGACCACATGTCCTAAGGATAAAGTTTGCCTGATGGTCTAGAAATCGTGATTTATCAACCCCAAATGGTGAATCCTTTTTTTGGGCTTTACACACGTGTTTCAGGTATTTCTGAATTTTTAAGATTACTTTTTTTAAAAAAACTTATACTTGGAATGCTTTATGCATTGCAGGGATCCAATGGAGAAATTTTTGGTGGTTTGTGCAGTTGAAGGGAAGCACTGGAGAAATCTTTGTCCATGTCTCCATTTGGAATGTTCTGTGAGTCTTCAGGATTCTACTGGAGAAATTTATATATTGAAGAAAACCATTCATCTAGAACATAAACAGCTGTTTTTCACATGAAGGTAAACCTTTCCTGTCTTCTTTTTCTTTTCCTCTCCCATTCTCCATTCCCTTCTCTTCCATTTCTCCTTTTCCATCCCTTCTCTTCCCTCCTCTTGCCTTCCTTTTTTTCTTTTTTCCTTTCTCCTTCCTCTTCCCTTTCCCCTTTCCCTCTCTTCTTTACCTATTCTCTTCTTCCCTTCTTCTTTTTCTTCCCCTTTTTCTTTTCCCTTTCCATTTCTTCTTTCCCTTTCCTGTTTTTCTACTTCCTCTTTCCTTTTCCCTTTCCCTTTCCCCTTTCCTCTTCCTATTTCCCCTTTCTTTTCTTCCCTTCTCACTTTTTCTTTCTTTCTCTTTCTTCTTCCTCTTTCCCTTTTTCTTTCCTTTTTCTTTTTTCCTTTCTTTCCCCTTCCCTTTCTTCTTTCTCTTTCCCCTTCCCTTTCTTCCTCCTCCCCTTTACTGTTCCTTTTTCCTCTTCCTTTCCCCCTTTCTCCTTCCCATTTCCTTTTCCTCACCTCTTCTCTTTTTCTTTTCCCTTTCCCTTTCCCTTTCCTGTTTTTCTACTTCCTCTTTCCTTTTCCCTTTCCCTTCTTCTTTCTTTTTACCCTGTCCGTTTTTGTTTTCTCTTTCCCCTTCTCCTTTCTTTTTTCTCTATTCCCTTTCTTTTGCCATATTCTCCCTTTCTTCTTTCCTTTCCCCCTCCTCCCTTCTCTTTTGCCCTTCCTTTCTCCCTCCCCAGTTATTTTTATTTGTTCTTTTTTTCTTTTCTAATTGTTTTTGGGTTAAGAAGGCTTTTACATGTACCAAGATAGGTGATAATCTATGAGAATTTTTAAAGAAAAAGTTATTTGCTAAACTTGAATAACCATGTATTTGGAAGTGAGAGTAATCTCTGGGATCATGAGACATGGTAGGTCTGGATATTTATCAAAGGTTATTAATTTTCAGACTATCTAAAATTGTGTCACACGGACTCTAATATTCTTCAATAGCCATTTTTGGGAGGTACTTGAAAAGCAATGCTTGAATTTCTCCAATATTTAACTGTGGAGAGAGTATAAAAGAGGTGGATGGGGAAGTCTTTGAGTAAACTGGAGGGTTTTCCTAAACAATCTAACAGAGTATGAAGGAATTTTCTAAACAGCCTGATAGTGTGGGCCATTGAACCAGGTTAATAATTCAATTGACAAAATTCTTCAATCACCTTGTTGAGAATATAGGGTATTGGTAACAGGATAAAGGCAACTTATGTGGTACAGGGAACATACTTTTAGAGACTTTTTTTTCTTTTAAAAAAATCTGCACTTAAGAAAACACTAAATAAAATGAGCATTTCCATATAGATTATAGAACAGAAGGGGAGTATTGCACATGAAATAGTGAATATTATGTAGAGCTTGCTTTCCTTTTAAAGTATATAATAAATTTAACATATAACTTTCAAAACTGTCCTGCTTGTCTGTGATTCCTTCTGGTTTTCCTTCTGTTCTCTTCTCATTTTTTTGGCAGGGAGGACAGGAACCCTAGTCCTAACCTCTCTTTACCTTTCACCTCATCCTTCTCTTACTGAATATAAAAGAAAAAATATCTTTGTAATGAATATATATAGTCAAGCAAATCAAATTTCCACATTGGTCATGTCAAAAACTATGTCTCATGGGTGGCTCATTGGATAGATTATTGAACCTGGAGTCAGGAAGATCTGAGTTCAAATTTGATCTCAGAAACTTACTAACTGTGTGATCCTAGGCAAGTCATTTGATCTTTGTTTCAGTTCCTCAGTTGAAAAATAAGGGTAATATTAACACTTACTTGTAGGGTTGTTTTAAGGATCAAATAATATTTTTAAAGCACTTAGAATAATGTTTGGCACATAGTAGGCATTATATAATGCTTATTCCCTCCCTTTCCTTCCCTCATTCTGTATCTTGAATTCTTCACTTCTCTCTCAGAAGGTGAATAGCATCTTCTTTGCCATCAGTGTTCTGGAATCATTGCTAGTTATTACATTGATCAGAGGACTTAAGTCTCTTAGAGTTTCCTTTCTTTACATTATTGTACTTTTATAAATTGTTCTTATGTGTCTCATGATACTCTGTATCAGTTTATATAAATCTTCCCAGTTTGCTCTTTCATTATTTCATAAAGCATAATAATAGTATTCTATTACATGCATATACCATAATTTGTTCAGCTTTCCCCCAGTTAATGACCCTCCCATCTTATCTTCTAGTTTTTTGTCACTACAAAAAGCTGCTATAAATATTTTTGTACAAATGGGTAATTTTCCTCCTTCTTTAATCTTTTAGGGGTTTTGACCTAGAATAAGTAAAAACCCGCCCATTGCCTTACATAAAAAAGCAAATTTGTCCCCACTTTGAAGCAGTAGAAAAGAAACTCTCTTCTTGAAGGTGTTCTCATTCTTAAAGATTCACCCTTGCACCTACTGAAGAATGCACAAAAGGAAGAAAATGTCTCTTCTTCCTCTCTCCTCTCTCTTCTCCTCCAGTCAACAGTGACGTATTGTGGCAGAAGTACATGACTATAGTAGATATGTGCTTGCATATGATCTGAGAGGGAAATTCAAGGTCATAGGCCTTGACCTTTAATCTTCTGTGAAGAGAGTCAAGGGGAAGAAAGATAGAGGCAGAAGAGAGAGAGAAGAAAAGAGGAGAAGGATGAGGGAGGAGGAGGAGAAGGAGGAGAAGGAGGAGGAGGAGGAGAAAAAGAAGGAGGAAGAGGTAGAGGAGAAAAAGAAGGAGAAGGAGGAGGAAAAGAGAAGGAAGAGGAAGAGGAGAAGAGAAGGAGGAGAAGAGGAGAAGAAAGAGGACAGGAGGAAAATGAGGAGGAGGAATAGAGAGAGGATTGTCCTGGATGGAGACTAGAGCTGGATCCTTGCATATGGGAGATAGCAGCCTTCAGAGCTGAGAATCTGAGGTTTCCCACTCTAGAGTCTTCCCATTGGTCCTAAGGTAAGGGTTCTAATTCTTTCTGAAAGAGCCTGGTAATTCCCTAGCCAAGGATTTCTGCTAAGGACAGAGAAAACTGGGAAGATTTATATAAACTGATATAGAGTAACGTGAGATATGTGAGAATAATTTATATAAATTCAATAATGCAAAGAAAGGAAACTTTGAAAGACTTAAATCCTTTGATCAATGTGTAATGAGTAGCAGTGATTTCAGAACACTGATGGCAAAGAAGGTGCTACTCACCTTCTGAGAGAGAAGTGAAAAATTCAAGATACAGAATGAGGGAAGGAAAGGGAGGGAATAAGCATTATACAGTACCTTCTATGTGCCAGGTATTATTCTAATACCTTAGCTGAAATCTACTGCAAAGACCAGTACCAACTACCAGACCAACTTGTCTGGCCCAGCTAGAGAAGGTACTCAGGTGATAGCAGATCCAATCAAAATGTCTTTACCATGTATATGGATACAGTATTAGAGGACATCAGAGGACCTATAGCATTGGAGAAAATGAATTGCTATCAGGTGGGCTTTACATGTAAAATCTCTGTACTTGTTCACCCTCTCCTTTAATAGAATATATGATAGTGGGAGTGTGAGCCCTAAGTTTATAGGGGAGAACATTCTATTACAAATCTTCTAACTTAGATATTTCAGTAAATGCCTTTGCTTTGAGCTCATAATGTCATCCGGCTGAGTACTGAAAAACAAACATGTTAGTGGGGGCTTAAGAACTCTAGCTTTAGGAGGATGGGTTCACTCCTAGGACCTTGAAAACCTGGAGTAATTACTCTCTGGGGGAATCTTTCTGGTTAGTTGGGGAGTTACCTAAGGAGGACTTATTTACACTAGTGATCTATTTGATGCCAGAGGATAGAGTCAGGGAGACAGATCTTGGTTCAATAAAATGAAGAATTTCTTAACAATCAGCCAAGGGAGCAGACAGCATTGTTAGGTGGTAAACTAATACCAATGAAAATATTCAAGAAGAGGGTGGATGACCTTGTAGGCAATGTTGTTAAAGAGATTCTTGTAGTCAGGAAGATGTTTGGACCGGATACTCTTTCCTGTCTTTTCTAGTCTGAGAGTCTATAAAATTATGACCTTTTCATCTTGGGATTGAGCCATAAGGATGAAAAGGAGAGAATGGGAACTAGTTCCAACTGTCTCTGTCCAGATGTTTGAACCTAGTCCCCAGAAGCCTCCTCTCAAGAGTCTAGGGCTGAAATTATTTGATATCATTGGTGAGAGTGTGGTCTGGGAAAACATAATGGAGGAGGTGGCATTTGGGCTTTGAAAGGATGAGGAGGATGCCCTCAGATACCCTGAGATATGGAGTTTTGGGGGCTGCTGCTCACGTTGTTCCTGCTGGAGCTGAATTCTGGGTTTAACTGGGAACATTTACCTGCCAAACAGAATCAAGTGCAGGAAGTGTCTGCTGGGAAGAAATACTGTTTAATTTTAAGGTTCTGGTCTACTCTTAAATGTATTCCTCCTGGCAGCTGCATTGAAGTGAAGCTATTGAGCTTTCTTTTCTTATGCCAAAATCACAGCCATTTTTCCCTGGGAAGGAAACCGAACTGCAGACAGTTTTACTCATTAAATACTTTTTTTCCCCCCTTAAATCTGTTTTCATAATTTTTTTTTGCATGAACAGAAAAGTAATAAGGCTGATATTGAAATAAACAAGGCATTTGCAATAGGAAGGTTGGAGCAGATTTGGGAAGGAGGGGAAGAGAAGGGAGGGAGGCGTTGGGAACGTCCCAGCATTTCCATACGGGGGCTGCTCACCAAAGTCTAAGGCAGGAGAGGCAGGGAGTGTTCCTGCAAGAAACCTTTGAACAAGGACTCTGGAGGTGGGGAGTGCTATTCCAGGTCACAGAACCAAAGAACCTGAGATTTGATAGGACCTCGGAATGAAGACCTCTGAATGTCAGTGTTGGGAAGTACCTTAGAACATAGAATGTCAGAACTGTAAGGGACCCTAGAACACAGAGTGTCACAATGAGAAGTACTTTAGAACACAGGATGTCAGAGCTATGAGGGCCCTTGGAACATGGAATATCAGAATTGGGAGAGGTCTTAAAACAGAGATTGTCAGAGCTAGAAGGAACTTAAGCACATAGGAAATAAAACCTGAAGGGATCTTAGAACATAGAATGTCAGAACCAGGAGGGTCCCTAGAATATAGAATGTCAGAGTTTTAAAGGGCCCTTAGAATACAGAAAAATGATAATGGCTAGCCTTCATCTAGCACCAGCTCTATACAAAGTGCTTTCCAAATATTATCTTATTTTTTCCTCGCAACAATTCTAGGAGTTAGGTTCTATTATCTTTATTTTGCAAGTGATGCTGAGGCAAGCAGAGACTGAAGCACAGTTTTTAAGTATTTGAAGTCAGGTTTGGAATCTTTCTGATTCTAGGTCTGGCGTTCTAGCCACTTAGAATGTCAGAGTCAGAAGGGCTATTAGAACACAGAACAACAAAAGGCCAGATTTGGGAGGGCCCTTAGAACGAAGAATATTAGAGCTGAAAGGAGCCTCAGAAAAATAGATCATCAGCTCTAAGAGGGATGCCAACATAGAACATTAAAGCTGAAAGGAATCTTTGAACATAAAACACAGAATGTCAGAACTGAAAGATACCTCAGAATTTATCTAGATCAAAGTTTCTTAAACTGTGGGTTGCAATCCTGTATGATGTTGAGTAACTGAATGTGGGGGTCATGAAAAATTTATCAACAGTAAAAGGTATCAAACATTCCATCAAGATTTAGCTTTTTATATAAAAATAAACAAGCACATCCATCTCACGAGTATGTAAATTTGCTTTTGTTTTTAATAAGTGGTAAAATTACATATATACCAAAGAATTGTTTTAAAATAAATTTCTTTACGATTTATTATAAGTAAATGTTTGATTTGTATACCTATTTTATATACCTATATACCCAGGGTTGCATAAAAATTTCTCAAGAGAAAAGGGGTTGTGAGTGAAAAAAATTGAACAATCCCTGAATTCTAGACCATTAGCCTTTCTTCACAGTGGGGGCTTGAGGCACAAAGAGATGTGACTTTACTCAAGATTACATACTTTTCCTTTTCCTGGAGGCTCTTAACTCTTTAAATGTCACTAGTTAATGTTTCATTTTATAAAATTCCTTACAATTTATTTATTTATTTTTTTGAGCCACCCTGGCCTCCTGTGAAATTTTCATTTGAGATATATTTACTAGGTAAATTTGTGGAAATATATTTTTCTATCATTTTTGTTTAAGAAGAGGTCCATATTACCTAGAATAGAATCGTGGAGCTTTATTGGTGGAAGGGATCTCAGAAATTCTATTGAGTCTTCGTTTTGCAAATGAGGAAATTGCTATCCAGAATGTCCAGAGACTTGCATGGGGTGGCTGCTGAGCAGGATCTGTTTAAAGAGGACTTCATATTGTGTGCTCAGCCCTATGTTGGGCATTGTGAGGACAGGATCAGAGAGAAATGAACCCTGCTCCCTATCACTGAAGGTGTGATAGAGCTTGCAGAGTGTCCAACTGAAAGGCCAGTGGCATTAAGGGACTTAGTCTTGTATTGGGGAAAGTAGTGCAATGGGGAAAAAAAGCGGTCAAGAGATTTCTGTCTGAGCCTTGGTTTCTCCAATTGTTAGCCATGATTATCGGGACCTGAAACTCTCTGAGTCTTGCTTTTCTCCTTTAGGAAATAGGGATAATCATTCCTATCCTCCCAACACTTAGTAAGATTGTTATAAAGCTCACACAAGTAGTAATTAACTGCCTCAGGAGGTCATGAGTTTCCTGTCACTGGAGGTATTCAAGGGGAAGCTTGACTGAAGATGTAGAAGAAAATCTAGGTCATATTGGATGGTCTCTGAAGTCCTTTCTAGTGCTGAGATGCCAAGATTCTATGGGAAATGCAGCTCAAGTGCTTTGAAAATGGGAGAGAAATATGAGCTCTTATTATGTTGTCATAGGATCCCTTGAAAATGGTATAGGGCATCAAAAAAATTAAGGACCTGTTGTATTGTTTAGTTGTCTGCCTAAATATTTTAGGCAGGTTCCATTCGACAAGAAAGTATTAAGCACCACCTGCATATAGGGCCTTGTAGGAGGGTAAGGGGTGGGTCAGGGAGGAGGTGAGACATGTGGGATCTTGACTAATGGCTAGGAGTTGGTCAAACAAGGGTGGATGTGGGGAAAGGAAGGCATCCTTGTGTGGGAGGAACAAGAGTTCCCTGTATAGGGGACAGTAGAGAGGACACTGCCTGGGTTGAGCTGACTGTGTGTGCAGGGAAGGAAAGGAGAAATAAGGATGGTGAGGTAGGCTGAGGACAGGATGTGGAGGGCCCCGAATACCAGGGTTTGGATTCGGTCCAGTAGCAAAGGGAAGCGCATGGAAGAATGCTGGATTGGAAGTCGGGAGAGTTGGATTAAGTACCAGTCCTGCCGTTTGTTCGAATTGTGATTCAGGATAATCTTTTCTCTCCTTTCTGAGCTTTGTTTTTCCTATGTGTAAAATGGTTGGGTAAAATACTCTCTGATGTGCTACCCTTTCAAGTTCTGACAAGCTGAGTCTCCTTCTACAGCTGGAGAGTGGTGAGCATGACCCTGCAGCCATAGCCCCCTTTAATCCAAGCCAAAATCAGAGGCTGTACTCAGCCGAGCTGCCCCTGAAGCCAGGAAGCGCCCCCCTTAGGCTCTCTGCAGCTGAAGAAGCTCAAGTCATGTAACTCCAGCCTGAGTCGTCCGCTTGGCTGGGATATTGGCTCCGGTGGGCTTCTCCGGAGCCTTGGGGATGGATGGGCTACGTACGATACCTGCCTCAGGATCAGGGGAGAGAAGAGGAACGGATTGTTTCCAAGACAGAGCTCCGAGAGAGCAGAGTTCATTTGAAAACGCAGCAACAGCCCAGCCAAGTCCCAGTCCTGACCCTTCTACCTCAGGCTTGGGCTCTAGCCCTAGGAGCTTAGAAGAGGAGGCAGTTAGCAAGTGTCTTAGAATACAGAACGCACATTGTCAGAGCGAGGAGGGAACTCGGCGTGTGGAAAATCGGAGTTAGATGGAAGCCCAGAACTTAGACCTGAGAACGTTGGAGCAGCTCCCTCCGAGCACTTCAGAAAGCAGGGAGCGTGTTAGTTAAAGCCTGAAGGCTGGGTTGAATTTCAACAGGAAAAGAAGAGATAGAGGAGAAAGGAGGGCATTTTTGGCTTAGGGAATCCGGAGAGCAAAGGCGTGGAGGCGGTAGAATGCTGAGAGCGTTCAAATAGTAATGAGTAAGCGAATTTGATTGGAGTGCAGAGAAGAAAACGGATAGAAAGGGAAAGTCAGCTGGCCTGGAGTGCCGGGCTAAGAGGGCCGTAAAACGTTGGAGGGGGCTTTTAAGACTCAGCCCTTGCCTGAAGCACGGCTCCCCTCCATGGTTTGGGGGCAGTGTGACATCCCTCCTGTCCCCAGAATACGTTTGAGCCATTGCAGGGAGAGATGGGCGGGGCCGGGCTCCTCCCCCAGCTTCTGAAAATGCATTTGTTTCTGGGTGAACAAACAGCTCAGCGGGCTCGAGGCCAGGGCTGGGGGGAGGCTGCAGGCGCTCCAAATGTATTCAAAGCCAGAGAGAGCACCCCCCTCCCCCCGCAATTCAAGGCTGTCTGAGTCCTCACCTGTAGATCTGCCGATAAACTTATATCATCCACCTGCAGGTTTCTTGGGGGCCAGTGTGTCAGCTCTGGCTTCTGCTGATTTACCGCCAGGGCCCCAAATGGATTAAATCACCCAGAGTCATTTGAATTTTACCCAGTCTTGTCACACAAATCTCAGAAAACTGCTGTCTTGCATGAGAACTTTCTTCTACTTCTGTGGAAACCTGAGAGCGACTTGGAATTAGGCTGGCGATGGGGGCAGGGGGACCGAGAGGCCACGGGGCGGCCGCCAGGGGAGGCTTTGTGTGCCCCGGGCAGACGGTGGCAGAGGACAGTGTGCCCGCCCTGGGCGCTCTCCCTCCTTAGTGCCCTTCCCGGGGCAGGGGGAGGAGAGCCGACTCTGCAGGACCCGGGCGAAATGCGAATGATGTTGGCGGCTCTGAGCACGCTGAACTCCGCCGGAATGAGTCTATTGTACTCATGTATACGAGCACACACACGTGTAGATGAGCACGACACATGCATAAACACACAGCACAATGCACACGTGCACAATACATGCACACGCAAACAATCAACACAAGGACATGTGAACACACATGTGCACACGAGCAGGATACATATATAAACACAGCACAATGCACGTGTGCACAATATATGCACACACAAACACAATGCAATGAACACAACCAGGACACGCGAACACACATGTGCATACGAGCACACATACATGCACACACATGCAAACATATACCCAATGCGGTGTTTTGTATGCACATATCACACTGCCCCCAAATCATCGAGGAGATTCATGCTTCAGGCAAGGGGCTGAGCTTTAAAAGCCAGCTCTAAGGAGTGTGTTTTGCCAGTTACCATTATTGATTTACTTTTCAATTAGATCTGAATTCAAATCTGACCTCAGATCCTTATCAGCTGTGTGAACCCTAACAAGTCATTTGATTACCTCAGTTCCTCATCTGTAAAATGAACTGGAGAAGGAAATGGCAAACAGCTCTGTATCTTTGCCAAAAAACCCTCAAATGGGATCACTAAATCAGACACAACTGAACAACAACAACACAACAGCAAATTCAATGACTACATGTGTAACAAGTGGGGTATGGTTCTAGATATCACAGATGATATGAGGAGATATTGGCTAGTTCTGGACCCAGCTCACAAGAGGCCTAAATTCTAATTCAGCAAGATCAGAGTAATGCAGAAAAAAAAAAAAAAAAAGGTAGTTAGGATTAGAATTCCATTCAATTGCAAGTTTGGATTGTTTTTGTATATGTATAGTTTTATATCCCTAGCATGAACTTTAGGGCCCCGCATGCATTAGGAGTTTAATGAATGTTTGCTGAATGCTATTATATATATTGTATAAAATGTATTATATAACATATTGTATATTAATTTATAATACATTAATCAATGTATATTACAAAATATATACTACATTATACAATATTACAAAACATATTATATAATACATTATATAATATATTGTATATATAAAATACGTTATGTTATATATTATGTTATAAGTAATAAAATAAATATATGCTATATAATATATTTTCTTTTTTTCCTAAGGTGATTGGGATTAAGTAATTTGCCCAGGGTCACACAGCTAGGAAGTGTTAAGTGTTTGAGATCAAATTTGAACTCAGATCCTCCTGATTTCAGGGCTGGTGTTTTATCCACTGTATCACCTAGCTGCCCCCAATATATTCTCTTCCATACCAGATTGTATATGCTCCGAGTCCAAGGTAGAGAATCATAGAATGTTCTAACTGGAAGGGACTTTAGGGGCCACCTTGTCTAGTCCTTTCACTTTGCAGAGGAAGAAACTAAGATTTAGAAGGAGCATGGTTACACAGGTTGTAAGTAGCAGGGTCAAGATTTGCATCCAGGTCTTCATACTCCAAATCTGGGCTGGGCATGCAATGGATAGGCTGGGCCGTTGTTGATCTTAGGAGTCTGAGACCTGTGCAACTTCATGGAGGCCAAGAGAGAAGAGCTAACTCAAGTAAGCAGCCCAAAATCTTTACCCCGTTTCCTCTTCCAGCCCTCCCTAACTCAACTCAATCCAACTCAGTCTGGTGCAATCCATCCCTGATTCTGCTGCTATTCCTGTCACCCTAACTCTTGAAGCCCTAATGCAAATTCTATAATTGGGTCAGTTTCATTGGATACCCTAAGGATCTAATATGTTCTTTAAAGTCCCCAGAATAATCCCTTGTGATTCCCCATCCCAAATGAATCTGTCTCTGTTGGGGTCAAAGCCAATGGCAAATGCTTTGGGGGAAGTCCTAACGATCATTACATTTCTCTAGCACTTTAAAACTTAGCTAATACTTTTTTCTCCCTACAATAAACTCTGTGGGATAGCTACAAGTATAACCTGAGAACCCATTTGGTAGGGGGACTCTCTCCTCATGGGTGGAGATCAGTGCCTTTCTCTTACTGTCATTATGACTTTGGGCAAGTCCCTTGACCTGATGCTTCACCTGTCAAATGAGGGGATGGACTCAATGGTCTGCAAAGTCCCTTTTTGTGGTCCCAAATTATGTTCTTGTGATCTTCAATAAGGCTCCTGAGGGCCCAATCCACCATTATTTACTATCTCAGATCTGGTCCTGATATGTCTTAGGAACAGAGACATGGAATTGGAAGGAACTTTAAAGGTCATTTGTGTCAGTCACTCTTTTATAGATAAGGAGGCCCAGAAAGATTGGATGATTTTTTTCATGCCATACAGATAGTGAAGTACAGAAGTAGGATTTGAATCCAAGTCTTTGGTATCCAAATTCTTTCATGTATTTTTTATTTCTCATTCCCTGCCACCCTCCTCCCTGTCAGGCTTCTTGAGGGTGAAACGTTTTCATTTTAATTTATCATAATACTTGACAAATTTGTTGCTGTTTAGATCTGTGTAAAGTTCACCAATGTAGGAAACTTATGATAAGGGAACAAATGCTTTCCTTTAAGGGTCCATCAGTCACCTAAGACAGACCCTGGCCCATGGACCCATAACTAACATAGGTAAGAGGTGGGGACTGGATCTAGGTGTTCCTGTCAACCTCTCTTTTTCCTTACAATAGGTGCTTAATAAATGCTTATTGGACTGCAATGCCACTTATTCCATAAAGACTTATTTAATTTCCCCTGGACTTAGAGTAAGGAAGATATGGATTTGAATCCTGTCTCAGTTACTTATGAGCTGTATAACATGGGGTAAGTCACTTATATTTTTCAGCTTCAATTTTCTCATCTGTAGAATGGAGGAGTAGGGCTTAATGACCTTAACAATCCCTACTAGCTCTGAATACAGAATCCTATAATTCTTCCCCTTCAATCCCCATGGGGGATGCTGTTTTACATTTCTCCAATGCATTCTTCCTGTATTATTGTTTATAATAGTCACACAGAGGTATCTTATCTTATTATTCGACTCTAAGCTCCTAGTCAGGCAGGGAATATTGTTTATCTAGACTTTGTATCAGAGTACAGGGCTCTACACACTGAAGACACATTTATTGAGTTGTGGTATCTAATTACATGGAAAAATAGCTAAGTGTCATGGTGGACAGAATACTAAATGTGGAGTAAGGGAGACCAGAATTTGAAGGTTATGTGACCTTCTCTCATAAGGTCTAGACTATCAAAGCTAAAGAATCCTCAAAACAAATACTATAGAATGTTAATGGTAAAAGGAGCCTTAGAATATATACTATTGGACCTGGAAGAAGACCTCAGAGGACTTTAAATGTCAGAGTTAGAAAGGAACCTTAAAAATAAGTATGTCAGAATTGGAAGGAGTCCTAGACTATAGAATATTAGATTTTGGAGGGCTCATAAGAGCTTAAACTGTCAGAGCTAGAAAGGGACCTTAGAACATAAAATGTTCTAGAGGTTTACTCTAGAAAAATTATTTCCTCTTTCTGTGTCTCAATTTACTCATTTGTAAAATTTAGGATTGGATTCTATGGAATCTGTGGTCCCTTCCAGCTTTGATCATTGGTGGATATAGCTTCCTTCCTCCCCCCCCCCCCCCAATAAATAAATCTCCTTATTTCCCCAGAAGAGGGAAAACCTCCCTGAAGTCACCTGAGAAAGGGTTCTTGGATTGGCTTAGCTAGCTCAGACTGCTGTAAGTATATTATTTCCCCAAACCCCATCTTGGAAAATATGTTTGAAATGAACAATTTATGAAGGTAAGAAAACATATATAAACTCATTAAATCACATGTATATACACCAAACTTTACATAACATGAACAGCAACTGGAGAGCTGAGCCGCCCACAGACTTAATTGCTGAGTGGGGCTGTTCTGTGCTGGGTTGGGAAGGGGGGAGAGAATGTGTGCTCTCTGATCTCTGTTTCTCCTCATTCATTTGCAGCCCATAATAATAGATGGCCAGAGGGGTTCCAGAGCCCTGAACTTGATGTCTGGTTCTGTCACTCTCTATCTCTATGTATAACATAACATAGAAATCCAACCGGTAATTGTTGAGCAAACTATATGAAAACTGAGGTGCTCAGTTTCCTCTTTTGTAAAAGTGAGTGATTTAAATTAGAACATTAAGACCTTTTCTCTGTTCTCTGTTCCAAGGTCATTTCTCTCCCTGGCATTCTGTGTTCTCTGGTTTCCCAGATCTAAGATTCTATATTTTATGTTCTAAGATTCCCACACATATAACATTTTATGTTCTAAGGTCCCTTTCTAGCTCTGACAGTTTAAGCTCTTATGAGCCCTCCAAAATCTAATATTCTATATTCTAGGACTCCTTCCAATTCTGACATACTTATTTTTAAGGTTCCTTTCTAACTCTGACATTTAAAGTCCTCTGAGGTCTTCTTCCAGGTCCATAGTATATATTCTAAGGCTCCTTTTACCATTAACATTCTATAGTATTTGTTTTGAGGATTCTTTAGCTTTGATAGTCTATGTACTAAAGTCTTTTCAGTTCTCATAATCTATGTTCTAAGCTTCCTTTTTAATTTTAATTTTTTTTTTTAGCTCTGAGAAGTCTAGATTCTAATGTCCCTCCAAGCTCTGACATTTTGCTTTCTGTGGTGAAGCCTTCTTCTAGTTTGGACATTCGGTTTGTTATTTGGTGATTTGGCAGACTCTTGTGTAATTAGATCAAACAGATTCAACAGTAGGGAGATGACAGTTAGGCTAGAAAAGTTAAGGTGATATGGAGGAATTGGGTTGTGAAAAAGGAAATTGGGAGAGGGTCCCCAGATTCAAAATCTAGGGTGGAGGGATCCTAATGGAGTCTTTGTTTTGACTTCAGATGCTTGTCAAGAAGAAGGTGTCCAAAGTGGGTACTTAAGAGATAGCAAGAAAGGCCAAGTCCAAGTTGCATTGGGTTGAATTGGACTAGAAGAGAACAGAGTAAGACAGATGGTGAAGACACTTGGTGGAATTTAGATCTCTGCCTGGCCTTCTATGAGACCAAGTAGTTTGTAGATTCCTTCCTTCCTTTCTTCCTTCCTTCCTTCCTTCCTTTCTTCCTTTCTTTTTGCTGAGGCAGTTAGAGTTAAGTGACTTGCCCAGGGTCACATACCTAGGAAGTATTAAGTATCTGAGACCAGATTTGAACTCAGGTCCTCCTGACTTCAGGCTGGTGCTCTATCCGCTGTGCCACTAGCTGCCCCTAGTTTGTAGATTTTTAGAATCTTCAGGGACCACTTAGTTTAATTTCTTGCCTTAGGGCCAGGCCATTTGTGATTTGGAGTCAGAAGGCAAGCTGTTTTCAAATCTTGATTTTGTCTCCTTGCTGTGTCCTGTGTTTTTCTGGATCCTCAAATATGAAAGGAAAACTTTGGACTAGATAATCTCTAAGGGCTTTTTCTGCTCTAGATCCTATGCTCTAGATCCAAGGGGCAGTGATACAGTCAGTCAGTCAATAAACATGTATTAAACACCTACTATGTTCCATACTGGAGATGCAAAGAAAGGTAAAAGGTCTCAAGTAGCTCATAGTATAATGGAGGAGACAACTTATCTACAACTGTGTACAACTGAACAGGGTAACCTAGAGATAATTAAGAGAGAGAAGGAACTAGCATTAAGGGGTTCAGGAAAGGCTTCCTATAAATGTGAGATTTTAGCTGGGTCTTGAAGGAAGCCAGGAGGAGGAAGAGTACTAGACTTGGAGCCAAGGAGAGCCTAAGCTCTAATTTCAGCTTTGATTTGAGAGGTTTTGTGAGCTTGGCCAAGTCTCCAAACCTCAGTTTTTTTTCACATCCAAAATGAGAAGAATAATACTTTCCATTGTATAGAAGGTGCTTCACCAATTTTCAAGCCCCATTTATGAGAGTTGCTATAATTATTAGTATTATTTTTAGTTGCTAGGATTATTATCCTATGATTTCTGTCTCCATGTAGGAAGATGAGGGATTAAACTTCATTTTCCATGGCCTTGGAGGACAGAATGAGCCACAACAGTGGAAATTTCAGAAAGGAAAATTTCTATTCCATAGAGGGAAGAACTTCCTAACAGTTAAGAGCTAGCCACCAATGGAGTGAGTTGATTTGGAGGTGTTGTGATCTCCCCATCCCTGGTGGTATCCAAATGGTCTGGATGCTGTGGTTTTGTGGGAGTTGGACTTCATGCCCTCGGAACTTCCTTCCTGTCCAGAGATTCTAGAATCCACAGGTGTTACTTCTTGGGGAGCTAATCCTGGAAATCTGGTGTGGGTGCCCAGGGTTCTCCCTTGAATGACTTAATGGGCGATGAGGAAAGTTCTGGAGGAAAAACAGTCCCTGAGTGTGGGGCCTCTTGTGGGTGGCATAGTGAACCTTTTTCTTGGCTGGTTCCCTTCTAACCACTATTCTCCCAAGCTCTCAAAGCTGAGTTTCTGGTATAGGAAAGGACTGGGTGGCTTCTCCTGGACCACTCTGCCTGAGACTGAAAGCCAGCCGGTTGGCACTGTCTGCCTGGGAGCCACCGCCAGCTTCCTTTGGCACTTTATTGGCAAAGGCGATGACATTTATTTCAGTTAGGTGGGTGGAGCTGTTAGGCAAACTCCCTGCTCTCCCCATTCGCTGATGAATATTCATGTCTCAAGCAATCTGCATCAGCCAGACTTTCCCAGTATTTCTTCCCCCCACCCTTCCTTACTCTTTTTCTCTTTCTCCCTCCACCTCCCCCATCTTTAAATGCTGCAGCTCAGTCTAGGCTGAAGGGACAGACATTCACCTGTTAAGATCCACCTTTCCATGCAGAGGCAGTCCAAGGTAGTAGGACAGTATTGGAGACAGAAGACCTGGATTTTCAATCTGGCCTCTCACTCGATAGCCTCAGTTTCCTCCTGTATAAAATGGGAATAATAATACTTGCGCTATCATCTTGCTCAGAGCTGCCAAATTGATATCCCTAACATGGCAGATCTGGCTCAAAAATCTTCCCTGATTCCCTATTTCCTCTAGGCTCAGATGCAAGCTCCTCAGCCTAGCATTTAAACCCTCCTCCAGCCCCCACAATTTGAGGCCCTCACTGACCTTTCAAGGCTAATTTTATCCTGTATTCCCTTTTGAGCACCTCCTGGTCAATTCAGACTCACCTTCCAGCTGTTCCTTGTCCATGATTTCATCTTCGGTTTTCATGCTTTTGCAGTAGGCTGTTTCCTATGTCTCCTCATCTCTGTCCACAGCTGGCCACCTCCCATTTGAGGCCTTTTCTATTTGTTCTGGTTATTAGCACCTGATTTTCTATTGAAATCACTGTATTCAGCTGTGTATACTTTGCATTTGCTTACATATCTATTTGTTGATTCCCCAGCCTGGAGAATGTAAGCTCCTTGAAGACAAGATTCTTCCTCTCTCCCTCCCTCCCTCCCTTCTTTTCTCCCTCTCTCCCTCTTCCCCCTCTCCTCTCTCTCTCTTCCTTCCTCCCTTCCTCCCTTCCTCCCTTCCTCCCTTCCTTCCTTCTTTGTCTTTTAAAACTGCCTTGCACACAGTTGGTGCTTAATGGACGTTTGTTGAATCTAACTGGAGAAAGTGCTTTGGAAACCTTAAAGTGCAATAGAGATGTCGATTGTTATCATGATGATGATTTATGTTCCTTTTGGAAATAGACTTGGAAGGAGAGCTGCTGGTGACTGAGAGGGCAGCTCAGAGGTGGTGTCTCTGAACTCAGTGCTCTGATTTGCAATGTGGACAAAGGCAGGAGCTGGGAGGGGACCTGGGTTAAAGGTCTGGTCTTGCCCATCTTCTTTAAAGGAGAGACAAGGGCGGGGGGAGGAGAGAGGAGGGGAGCTAGGTGGTGCAGTCGATAGAGCACCAGCCCTGAAGTCAGGAGGATGTGAGTTCAAATTTGACCTCAGACACTTAACACTTCCTAACTGTGTGATCCTGGGCAAATAACAACCCCAGCTGCCTCAGCAAAAAGAGATAAAGACAGACAGACAGACATACACACACAGAGACACACACACAGAAAGAAGAGGCTATAGTGGAAAAGATGTTGGACCAGTGGGCAGGAGGCCTTTGTTTGATGCTGGCTTTGACCTTCCCAGCTGTGTGACCTCGGGTAAGCTACTTTTAATCCTCTCTGAAATTTGTAAAATGGAGTATAATATTTATATGGTGCATCTTGAAAGAGTTGTGATGAAAAATGCTCTTTGTAAAAATTAATGCACAATACAAGTGTGAAATATGATTCCTGCTCTTGTGGCTTAGACCTGGAGTGCTCATGGGCATCAGGGCAAAACAGGTGTGAGGTACAGAGGTCCCATTTTGCTTGGTCTTCAGAGTTATTATGGATACAAGGTAGGACCCAATGGCCTTTCCCAAGACTTTGGTCACACACCAAATGTGATGCTAGTCAGAGACTTGACCTGCTGATCTGAGATTTGGGGGGATCCTGGACATAATTAAGGGGCCCACATACTTACACTATTGAAATGATTCTGTCTGCTTCCTGATAAACCTTGTATCATGTATGTACATAGTTGTTTCTATATTGTCTCTTGATTTGAAAGGGAACTCCTTGAGGGTAGGAATTGTTTTTGCTTTTCTTTGTAACCTTGGCACAATACCAGATACATAGTATTTGCTTCGTAATTATTTGTTTACTAACTGATACATGAGGTTTCTATGGAAAGAGAGCAATGTTGTGCTCTTTCCTTTCCACCCCACCCCCTCCCCAGCAAAGGAGACTGTGGGGGAGAAAGGCGTATCCCAGAACAGCAGCAAGTCTAAAGTTATTGTTTCCCCATTACATCCCTGCTTAGAAAATACAACCCTTTTTTAAAGATTTGGTTCAGGAGTTCTTTATGAAATCTTTCTCAGGCAGGGGCATGCTAGTAAAAGTTTAACAATTGACTCTCTGAAAACATGTGCTTTCAAGTTTAATCTGCATTATGTACACTTTCTCCATGTGAAGTCCAGACAAACAATAAAACAGAAAGTCCAGCCTTGATTTGTAACCTTTAAGATTTCCAAGATATAAATAGTTACATAGAAAATTTAACAATCAGCTTTTCGGATATTGGAGGGGTTCCAGCCAATCCCTGACTCAGGTCTCATTTTAGCCCTTTCTTTGCTCAAGATATCCATATGATGCTATATATATATATATATATATATATATTATATATATATATATATATATATATATATAATATATATTATATGATGCTATATATATGTTATATATAATATATATTATATGATGCTATATATTATATATAAGAATACACATATATTATAATTATTTGTCTTATCTCCCCCATTAAAGTGGGAGCCTTTGGGAAGAACGAGACTATGTTATAGACCTTTTATATTTCTCCAGTGCTGAGCTCAGGCTATGCATGCAGGGGAATCTTATTAGTTTTTATTTAAGCTGAATGCGTGTCCGTCTGTGCAGGTATGTCAGCCTGGACTTTTGCAGACATGAGTATGGATGTGTGCAAGCCCGAGTGTGTCTCTCAGCACAGCTCTGGAGGTCCATGTGGCCGTGTGTAAGGTTTAGAGAGTGAAAGATGTGTAGCTAAGGTAGGATTGGGGTGTTGGGGTGGGGACTGCTCTGCCTCTCCATGTGCAGGTAAATGTGCCTCTGGGAGGTGGCAGTTTGTGCTCGGGATTGTACTTGTATGTGTTCACCCTCAGCTCCCACCCTTCCCCATCTTACTGAGAGCTAATTTTCCTGCTTCCAAATGTTTGCAGATCGAGTCTGAGAACGTGAACAGAAGGTCTCCCAGCACAGAGCGTCCTGAAATCCCTTTTTGTTTCCCCTTCTTTTCTGTCTCCATCAAAATAGCAGCTTCAGGCTCCTTCCTCGATCAAACCTGACCTGTAATTAACCCATTCTTCCTTCCCAGTGGCTCAGCGGGGCTGCCCGCCTTGGCTGGCAGGGGAAGGTGCCCGCAGCCTCCCTGGCCGGGAGCCAGTCACCCCCATCATGGGGCAGCTCCCTGGCACCAGTCTTGCCAGAGCCTGCTGGGCAACAAACCCTCCTGATTTACAAATATGCAAATGGACAGGCTTTTCTTATATGCAAATGAGACATTACAGGCAGCTAATTAGGGTCAAAAGAATTATTCAAACCAATTAGTGAAACCAATCCCCTCTTGTTTCGAGTGGCCAAGCCTGCTTTCTGAGGTGCTAAAGATGCAGCTGAAGCTGGGGATTGGCTTTCTCCTACCTGACATCATCTCATCCACTTGGGGCCTACCTGGTGACCTGATAGCTAACCTTCACTGGGGTCTCATAGAACATGGAATGGCAGAGCTGGAGGAGGATTTAGATCCTAGAATATTAGAGCTAGACTGGATCTCAGAAACCATAGAACAGAGAAAATTAGCACTGCAAAGGACCTCAGAGCATAGAATATATAAGGAGAAACTTAAGCTGAAAGTCAGGACTTGGAAAAATTGTGGGATTGAATGGGTCCATCTAACCCAGGACTCTCTTTTTACAGATGAGAAAACAACCCCCGTGAGGAGAGGAGAAATATCAGGCAGGGTGCAATCTTGGCATCATCCTGGATGTCTCCCCTTGAATTTATTCCATATATCGTTATCTGTTGCTAAGTTGGCTTGTCATTTTTAGGGTCTTCTACCGCATCCTGGGCCATCTCCAATCATCCTGATCGATATCTTGGGACTAAACCCAGATGGCTCCAGAAGAGAAAGTGAGACTGGTGACATTGCATAGCCCTTCCTCACTTAAATCCAATTCGCTTTCATGTCATGGTATCCCCTCCCTAACATCATGGTCGTCTTTGAGAAACAGTAACAGCTCCTTTCATCACCTCACTCCTGGAATATCGCAACAACTTGCTTGCTGATTTGTCTGTCTTAAGTGTCTCCCCATTCCAGTCCACTTCCACTCTGACGTCAAAGTGGTTCTTCTTTTAAAATGCTGGTCTGATCATGCTAATCCTATCTCCTCCAAATCAGTAAACTCTGGTGGTTCCTTATTACTTCCAAATATAAAATCCTCTGGATTTTAAAGTCCTTCACTAACTTGCCCTCTTCATCTCACTAGTCTTATACTTTACTTTCAGCAAAGGTGTCTTATCTCCCTTCCGTGTTCTCCAAGATCTAGTGACAATGGTCTTCTTGTCATTCTTTCTTTATCAGTCATATCAGATAATAATTGTAAACTGCTGCAAAGGATAGAGCCTGACACACAGTAGGTGTTTTATGAATGTGTATTTCCTTTCCCTTCTTTGTAGATGACACTCCATCTCAGGACCTGATGTTCCTCCATGCTAGGAATGCTGTCCCTTTTCACTTCTGCCTTCTGGCTTCCTTCAAAACTCAGCTCAAATCTTGTTCTGCAAGAAGCCTTCATAGGTCATCTTTCCTTCTGAATCCACTTACACTTTTACCTTCCATTGACATTGTATAGATCTTGTAAGTACTTAGTTGTTTTCATGTTGATTCCCCCATTAGAATGGGAACTTGTTGAGGATGGGACTTGGTTTTTGCCTTTCTTGGTATATCCTGCACTTATGTAAGAGCTTAATAAATTTTTGTTGAATGATTATAATAGAGTATTGGGTTTAGCATAAAAATATTTCCATTTGAGTTCTGGCTTTGACACTTAATGTATGTGTGACCTTGGACAAATCATTCAATGTCACCATGGCCTCTGAGTTGCTAGATCCTGCCATTCCATCTCAGACTACCTTTCCTAAGCAGAAGGCTGAGGTTGATAGGCCTTGGGGGTCCCTCTGGGCCTACTCCCTGACTCTCCTAGCTACCACATCTAGAGACCCCCAGAGAGATCTAACCTGGTTCATTTGGGCCAAGTGGGCAGCCTTGTCTCTGTTCTATTGGGAGTGGGGAGGGCAATGTGTTTATTCAGTGGGTAGAAAGGGAAATCTGTAAGTACTCTGGGCCAAGTGTCAGTGCTGGCTCCTGCCCACTTGTTGTAGGGCCTGTAGCTAGCCCGGCCTAGACTGAGGCCATTCTCATGATGCCCAGGACTAGAGTGAACCACCCAGCTAGGGATGCTTAGCTTTCACTCCTATAGAAGGAATTTCTAGCTTTCCCCTTGACTCTGCTCACACCTCTGTCAGGCTGGTACAAGCCCCAGGCTGGCCCTGATCCACATCTGGGTGTGAAATTTGGCTCACCAAGCCAACAAGATCAGGAGAGCAGGCTAACACCAGCCTGAGGCCGGGGTCCTGGGCCAATGGGCGGGTGTGGGCCTGCGGGTGGGGGAGCCCTACTTGGGCACAGGAGAGAAGCTGAGACTCATCTCTGCTCTTGGGTGTTGATGCATGCCAGGGGAGGAGGGAGGCCTTGATTGGACTGAGGGAAGCAGGGATGGGTATCCAGGCACCTGACCTCAGCCTCTGGGCAAATTAGCCTTAGGCCTGTGGAGTTAGACTGTGTGAGAGTGGCTGTGTTTCTCTATAAATGTGCAGTGTATGCAGATATATATGCATATAACCCTTCTACCAGTATATGAACACATATTTCTTTTTTTTTTTAATTAAAGCTTTTTATTTTCAAAACATATGCGTGGACAATTCTTCGACATTAGCCCTTGCAAAACCTCGTGTTCCAATTTTTCCCCCTTCCCACACGCCATCTCCTAGATGGCAAGTAGTCCAATATATATTAAACATGGTAGAAATATAAAGCATGTATTTCTTTTAATACACCAATACTATGCATAGAATCTGGCATATGGTACCAAATTATATTTTTCCATTGAACTACTGCACTTCTCATTTGGCTTTTGCCATTTACTAGGTGAGTGATCCGTGGGCAAGCCACTTACTCTGCCTTTCCCCATTTGTAGATTGAGAAAATGTCCTCTTTGATCTAAGCAGACTAAGACCTCAAACTCTAAACTTGTGTGTGTGTGTGTGTGTGTGTGTGTGTGTGTGTGTGTGTGTGTGTAGAAAGATTCCTCACTGCCTTGTTGCTATTATCTGGATTATTTGAACAAATTCCTAATTGAACTCTTCTTTTAGTTTCTTCTTTTTTCCAATCATTCTCTTAACTAGCTGCTAAAATGATACCAAATCTGACTAAGATCCCTTCTTATTCATTTTAGTAATAGTGAATTTTCCATCACTGTATATTTTTTAGGTTGGATGTTATAGGAGATTTTTGGTCAGATTAGGATAGACTAGATGAACTGTGTAATTTTGTTACAGTGAGTTCCAAGATCCTTTCTTTGCAGTTTTTAATTCTATGACCTCGGAGATTTCATGGTTCTATTAAAGTTTGTTCTAAAGTTGCTTTCCTGGATTTATTTAGAAATAATTAAATTAGAATGGATGCTAGAGATCGTCTCATTCCTTTATTTTATTTCATTTAAAAAGAAAAGGGCTTAGTGATGCTTTTGATTTATGTCTTTTTAAAATATTTTTCTTCCCCAGCAAATCCTACTTTTTAACAGGGTAGAATAAGCCAATAAACCAATCGACTTAGGGACCTTATCCAACAATGTTTGCAACATTTTGCATCCATAGTCTCCCACCTCCTTACTAAAGAAGTAAGTTTTTCATTTTCTGCTGTAAGGCCAATAGTGGTCATTCCTGTTAATCAGTTTGGCTGCATTTCAGTCTCTTTTTCACGTTTCTCAATTCCATATACTCATGTCCATTTCTTATGGTACAATGATCTCCCATTAAATTCATTTATTTGTCCTTCTCTGCCCCAATTGATGGACACTCATTACGTTTCTTTTTTTCCTGCAAGAAAAAGTTCTGCTATGGATATGTTAGGGTATGTGAGGCCATTCTCTCTGTCTTTGATAGAGAAAACAGCCCCAAAGGTCATAGATATGGGGTTGGAAATGAGACTGGAAACTGAGGATCCTTGTCCCAGGGTTCTGCTCCTTACTTCCCATTGTAGGATAGCTCAGGTCTTATGGAACTGGAGGATAACTGGGCTTTGTCATGGAAGTGCTAAGATCCAATTTTTCCCAGTCATCTTACTGCCTGCCTTACCTGCCCAGGTAGGAGATTCCCACCCCTGCCAGGTGTTAACTTCTGCTTGACTAGCTCCCAGAGCTCTATCAATTAAAAATGAAGCTTTCACCATCTCCATTTGAATAATCTCCCTCAGCAGCTGGGCACTGAAGCCCGTGACCTTTCCTCCTTCCTTTTCAAGAAGCTTCCTCCCAGCTGTGCTCCAGCAGCCAGCCAGATGCCTCTAGCAGCTCCTGGGTTGTGGGACCTCCTGCAGAGCCATGGGCCAGAGAGCTCATTTGGCATCTGAGCCTGAAGAAAGGGGAGGGAGGAGGAAGGAACACACCCTCACCATCTGATTTGATGCTGCTCATCTGATAGCCCCCTGAGGGCTCCTCCAAGCCTGGGTTCTGGCTTGACCCACCTGCCTTCAGTACCCTAGGCCAATCTGCAGCCAAATGGTGGCTTAGAGAAGTTTTGTCCATGCTGTCCCCCAGCATCTTTGGGACCTTACCTTTCAGCTTCTTCTCCCTTCCCCTCCAGAAAGATGTCTTCTCTCTGACAGTACAGATTTTGTTCTCTTTCTACAGAACACTTTACTAGTATTTCTCAAATATGTGATTATGTTATCTATATTGCAGTTATCTGATTGGATGCGTTTGTACCTTAATAATAACAACAACATCATCAACATTGACATTGTACTTTACAAATATTATCTCATTTAATCCTCACGACAATTCTGGGAAGTAGATGCTATTATGATCTCCATTTTACAGATGGAAAAAACTGAGGCAGACAGAAATTAAATGTTTGCCAAAGGTCACAGTCTAGTAAGTAGAGGAAGCTGAATGTGAATTTCTAGATTTGTGATCTCTTTAAGAGAAGGGACCTTTTTTCCTCATTTAAGCTTACTCCAATGTCTATCATGGGGATCATAGGATCATAGTTTTAAATCAGGAAGAAATTTTCCAGGATCTAGATTCAAATCTTTCTGTCACTTAATATATGTGTGACCTTGTACAATTCACTTAACCTGTCTCCCTCAGTTTCCTTAACTGCAAGTTTAGAATTTTGGACCAGTTGAAGCCTAAGGTTCCTTCCAGATCTAGATGGAGAATTCTACAATGATCCCTCCTCCTCCCCATTTTACAGATGAGGAAACTGAGGTATTAGAGAGTTTGTGATTTGCACAGTCACAGACAGTGAGAAGCAAAGAGCTTGGATTTGAGCCCACATTGTCTGAAATATTATATCTTTATCTTTGTCTCTCTCCCCCTCCTTCCTTTTCCTTCCTCTTTCCTCCCTCTCTTTCTCTCTGTCTCTTTGCCTCCTTTCCTCACTCTCCTCCTCCCTTCTTCCCTGCCCCCTCTCTTCTCTCTCTGTCTTTTTTTCATTCTCCTTCCCTCTCTCTCCTCCTTCCTTCCTTCCCTTTTTCCTTTCCCTCCCTCTTTCTCTCTCTCCCTGTCTCTTACTGTATTGGACATAATGCTTCTTAGTTTTTGTTATTCAATAACCTGCTAACTATAATACCAAATGGCCAGGATTCCTCTCTGGGTATTCTCATTTCTCTATGAGTAAATTTCCCTAAGGTGTCTTTCCCTTTGCCCATCCCTATCACCCCAATTAAAATTTACTTGTTCTCTGTCCAGTCCTTAGCAAAAGTTCCTGGCACCTAGTAGGCACTGAATAAAAACTAATTGACTCATTGTCCTATTCTTTCCATGTCCTGCCTGATTAACTAGTCTATGATAAAGTATTTTCATAATACCACAGCATCATGGTATTGTAGAGTTGGAAGGAACCTTAGGGTATCCAGCCCAATTTTCCCAGTTAAGCATGAATCTCACATTCTCAATCTCACTTGAAAATTCTAGAGATGGGAAGTTCACTGCTTTCTGAGGTAGTCAACTCAATTGTTAAATAGAGTTGATCACTGGGAATATCCTTCTTATGCTGGGCCTAAATCTGCTTGGCAAAATTCCCAATGCTCCTATGATCCACTGGGGCCTCTTATAGATCCTTTTCTGTTGTAAACAAATCCAATGGCCCTTTCTTGATCCTTGATGAGACATGGAACTTCCTAAGGGTTTTAATCACTGAGCTTCTCTAGACTCAGAGCTCCTTCAATATGGCAGCACCTATTTCTTTCAGTGATCTTGACCTTATTATATGCACTGGCCTTTTATTTGGCTCAGCCACTGAAGGGGGCAGGAAGGTCTTCCACCTAGTGGTAGCCCTGAGACAAGCCACTGCATGGTACTTCCCAGTTCCCAACAGGTTTCTTGCTACCCACCCCAGTTTCTCAAAAGATCCTATCTAACTAAGCCTTGCCTGAAACAAATCAATCTATGGGCAAAAAATGCCCATGGAAATATACTCAAGGGGAAAAATCCATATTGGCCATTGTGACTTCAACATGTAGCTTTTCATTAAATGGATAAGGGGTAAGGGTGATTGAGAAGCAATGGCATTTGAAAGCAAGAACAGTCACCATGGATAGAGAATCCCTCTTCCGGTCTGCCTATTAATCAGCCTGCTTTAAATGCTTAGTATGTGCCAGATAATGGTTTAACAACTGGAGAAGCAAAAAGGGCTCAAATGCTGGGTGTGGAGGCACATGCTTACAATCCTTGCTCCTGAGAGAGACTGATGTTGGACTGGTGAATTGCTTGAGATCTGGAGCTGTGAGATGGAGGACTGATAGAGCTGATAGGGTGTCACTAATAGAGTGAACCCCTGGGATCTGGGGGTCACCATGCTGCTGTCAAGAGAGAAAGAGAGACAGACAGACTGACAGACACACAGAGAGAGAGAAAAACAGAGACAGAGGAAAAGACAAAGAGAATGAAAGAAGAGACAGATAGAGAGACAAGACAGAGAGGAAGAGATGGGAAGAGAGAGAGAGATGGGCAGAAATACACACACATATGAGACAGATACAGACAGAAAGAGAGAGACGCACAGAAACAGAGACAGATCCAGAGAGACAGAGAGAGACACACAGAGACAAAGACAGAAACAAAGAGAGAAAGAGACTGAGAGAGAGAGATATGGAGACAGAGACAGAGGCAGAGGCAGACAGATAATGTGGTCTGCGATGCTGGGCTTATCTGATCTGTATTCAAGTTTTCCTTGACATTGCAAGTACCTGTGAGGCATATGGTACCTGTCCGCATGGCACCCTTCTGCCCCTTGCCCAGTCCATCTCCCCTTGTATTTAGGGCTCCTTGGTGATGTCTATCTGCTCCTCCTGTTCTCTGGAGCACCTGGGTTCCCATGGAGCAGTGTGCTCACAACCCTACTTCCATATCCCTCCATTGTCCCCTGTGTAATGCTCATTTTTCATTCTTCAGAGGCAATTGTGTTCCATGTCTCACTGCCTTATAGCAACACTAGTAGAATGTTAGTATTGATAAGATGGGGCTTTGCTTTTATGGGAAACTTGGGGAGTTAATAAAGGAACTTTACAATTTCCTCAAGGCACTTCAGTCTGCTTTCCTCTTTTTGTTCAATTCTGGATCCAGTTTGTGCTGTCCATCTATATTATTTAGCCCAGATCCATCTACTGTTGTGCAAATTCTGTAGGTCTCATTCAAATGCATGTGAAAATCCGGTCTGTAGTTATCCTTTACTCACCACTTAATCTTTCCTGGTAGTCTAAATTCTGGTTTAAATTCATCTGATTTTACAGATCTCTTCCAAAGGGGCTCTGACAACACCCAGGTACTGTATTCAATCAGCATGTCCATTTGTGAAATCTATAAAAAAAAATCTCCCTATCTTACAGGGAATTCCGCTTCATTCTGGACCCTGAACTCATCACAGTGGTCAGCACCTTTAGTGGCCATATTTGATGCTTCACCTGGTGTTCATTCTCAGAAGGGCATTGAATGAGTAGCCAGGTGATTTAGCGGTAGAGAGCTGGTTCCAAGAACCAAGAATCCTGCTTTGGACACTTGGTTGATCCTGAACAAGTCACTTGACCTCTCTCAGTCTCAGTTTCCCAGTCTGCAAAATAGAGATATTAACAGCGTCTGCTTCACGGGGTTGGTGTGAGGAGCAAATGAAATGATACTTGTAAAATGCTTTGCAAACTTTAAAGTTCTATGCAAATGAGAGCTATTATTATTCTGTTGTTAACATCTTTCAAGGAATATTGAATGATTTTGATGTATGTATGGGAGACATCTTATTGTAAGAGAGCTGTGAATCTTATGCCTTTTTTTTTTTTTTAAAGTAATCAACAAACCACAAGCTCATGGGGATATTCTATCCTCTACATCTTCTAGTTAATTGTAAAATGGTGAAGTTGTAGTTCGAGGTTGAATATTACCTTTGAAATCCTGTTTGCTCCCTACCAATATGCCTTCAGTTTGTGTATAAATGACTCTCATAAAAAGTTGTATAATTGGGATAGTGGGTTCCATAAATGTGAGCTATTATTATGTGAGCCCCGAGGACCATTTTTTCCCCATTCTGAAGCCCAGAAATGGTCAATCTACAAAATTGGGAGGTTTATTTGATTATTTTGATTTAAGAGGAAGGGGGAAATGCAAAGTATTTGCAAGTCAAACCCTGGGATATTATAGTGGCCCCAGCCTCTGAGGCTCCAAATTTTCATCCTTTGTAGTTTCCTGAGGACAAGACCTATTTCATTTCTGAATTTATAGCCATAGCATTTAGCATGTGGTGCAGTTAGATGGTACAGTAGATAGAACACTGAGCCTGCAGTTAGGAAGATCTGAGTTCAAGTTCTGCCTCAGACTGTATTTGATGCATGATTCTGGGTAAGCCACTTAACCATAGATTCCTTTCAATTTCCATCATATGTAAAATTCAGATAATAATGATACCTATCTTACAGGGTTGTGGTGAGGCTCAAATGGGATAATATTTATAAAATGCTTGGCATATAGTAGGCACAATATAAATGCATATTCCCTTCTGTGAAATAGTAGGTATTTAATAAATGCTTATTAATTGATTTTGTCCTTTTCTTCTCTCACTCACAGTGCCTAATAATACATTTCTGTGTTCACAACCAAAAAGTCACTTCACTCAGAATCAGAAGTCTTGGGTGTAAATCTCAGTTTTTACTCTGTCTTTGGGACCAGGGGGCCAGACCTTCCCCTCTCTGACTGTTTCTATTTCTCTCTTTGTGGGTCTATTTGTGTCTCTCTTGCTATTTCTGTCTTTGTCTCATGCTATCTGTCTGTGTCTGTCTGTCTGTCTGTCTTTTATTCTCTGTCTCTGTTTTTAAACCTGCTTATCTCTGTTCCTCTATATCTGTCTCTATCTCTTGGTTCTCTCTATTTTCTTTCCCATAAAACGGGTATAATAACACCTACATATACTAACAATAAGAATCTTTAAGTCCCATCTATGTGCTAGGTTCTAGTGTTGCAAAGATAAGGACAAAGAAACAAAGAAGGGTCTCTGTCCTTAAAGATTTTACAACATAGAAGATACACTATGTAAACAGATAAGCATATGTAAGATATTTGGAATTTGGGGGAAGAGTGTTAATACTGGCCCGGGATCTGATCCATACTTGAGAAGAAAGTGGCACCTGAAAGAAATGAAGGTTTCTGAGAGTCACTTGTTAGGAGGAAATGCATCCTAGGCAGCGGCACAGCTTGTGGGAAAGATTGGAGGAGGAAGCTAGGATACTGAATTCAGAGAATAATAGCAAGGAAGCAAGGAGGCTGGAACAGAGTATGTGAAGGAGAGTTACCTGAAATAAGATTGCAAAGGTAGGTAAGAGACAGACTATGCAGGGCTTTGAATGCCAAGCAGACAGGTTTGTCTGTTATCCTAGAGGTGATAGAGAGCCCTTGAAGGTTCTAAAACAGCAGAAGGATGAAGTCAGACCTGTGCTTTCAGAAAATTATTCTGGAAGATGAATTAGAAAGAGGGAAAGAAACTAGAGACCAATTAGCTGTTGTAATAATCTAGATGAGAAGTGATGAGGGTATTGGTAAACCAATTGCCTATTGGACAATTGTAAATTGTAAAGCTTTGTAAGGGCTGTGATTATTGGTGACTGTGGTTAAGCAGAAGGGAGGGTCCACCTTACTGTGGAAGAAACGCCCCTGAAGAAGTTCTGGGAGTCCAAGTGGCAGATGGCCACAAATCCCTGACTTGTAAATCAGAAGGGATAAATTTGAATCCTGACTCTCTTAGCAACTGGCAGTATGATCTTGGGCAAATCCCTTCTTTCTTCGAGCCTTCTTTTTCTGGGTCATTTAATTAGAAGGTTAGACAAGGGGTTCTTGATCTTTTTTGTGTATTGTGGCTTTCCCTTCACAGTCAGGTGAAATTTAGGGATCATCACTCAGGATTGCATTTTTAAATAATTGAAGGAAATATTAAGTTTGATTTAGTTAGTGAAAATAAAGATAGCATTTTTCTCCATCCAACTTGCCAGAGCCCCTAAAATCTCTCTTGACTCTAGATGAAGAACTTCTGAATTACATGGTCTCGAAGGACCCCCTAACATTCTCTGGATTGTCTCCGAATTGTCCTCCCCTGTATTTTCTGTGCTCACTATCTCTTCTCCACCAGAATCCAAGATTTCTTCCTCTCGAGGTGGAGGGCATCAGGAATAGGAGAAAGCACCTTCTCTGAGGTGCCTGGAGAAGTCTGAGTGTCAGGAATGTGGGGGGAGACTGGGGGCTGGAGTGATGGTGTTGGGGGGAGCTGGAAGCTGTGTTCAAGAGGCGGTATCTGCGGGGTTTGATCCCAGAAGGAATCTGGCAAGAGAGTCAGGAGAGGTGGGCTGGTGACAGCTCATGTTCCAGAGACAATGGTAAATAGGGCACCTGAGCTGTCTCCTCCTCAGCGGGGGTAGAAGCCAGCACTGAGAGAGGTGAGGAGGGCATGGGAACCCTGGGGAGATGCTCCCTGAAACAGGAAATCTTAGAGCTGGGAGGCATCTCTGAGTGCACCCTCAGACCCCAGACATCTTCTCTAAAGGATTCCTTAGGGAACAGAGGTAAGAGAGGATGAGGTGAAAAAGAAGCTGGGAGGTGAATGAGGTAGTGAGTTTCTCATCACTGGAGATATTCAAGTAGAGATTGGATGATCCAGTCCCATGCCTTCCTCATCTCTTTCAGCATTGGCTTCTTACCTCCATTGAAGAGGAGACATTTATTACTCGAGTTAAACATAAACTTATTTTGCTGCTGGACAATTCTGATTGTTAGAGCTTCAAATCACAGAATTTGAGAATCAGAAAGGACCTCAGCAGCCATCCAGTTAACCCATACCATAAATGTCACTCTTTATCATACCTGACAAATGGTTATTCACCTTCTGCATGAAGATCTCAAGATCTAAATGTGGCTCTTCCTTCTATGAGCTAAGAACTGCTTCCCTTTATCTTCTGTTCATTTCTCATTCTCTCTTCTCTTGGAAAAGCATTTTCCCTGAAATAGCCTGTGGGGGTAGCTTTTGAGAATATTAGTATCCCCATTTTACAGATGGGGAAAATGATAATCAGAGAAGTGACTTGTCCCAAATCTAGGAAGTGTTACAAAACAAACCCAGGTTGATTTAGACTTCCAAGCCTAACCTGCTTTCCATAGTCCATGTTCCCTCTCTTACCATGGATTCACCTAGCATTTCAGTTGTGAAGGCCCTTCCTTCCCATGAATCTTAGTTTTATCTCGGGAGTGAGGAAAGGAGCAAGCCACTATATGTTATGCACTGTGCTAAGTGTTTTACAACCCTGGGAGGCAGGAGCTATCTTAGTTCCATTTTATAGTTATAGAAAATGAGGCAGAGAGAGCTTATATGGCTTGTCCAGGGTCAAGGTCAAATTTGAAGTCAAGTGTTCCTGAGCACTTATTAAGTTGTTAATATGTGCCAGGTACTAAAATAAGTTCTGGGATAGATTTAAAATGAAAAAAAAAAAAGATCCTTTTTCTCAGAGAGCTTATTTTCTAAAGGGAAGGGAGACCTTATATGTAAATAATTAGAGACTTATAGGATATATACAGTGTGGATGAAGATAATAGGAAAGGGTGAAGTGCTAGAGTTGGAGGAACAGGGAAAAACTTCCTGTGGAATTTAAATTGAGTTTTGAAGGAAATCTGGGAAGAGGTAAAAGGGCAGAACATTCTGGGTAAGGGGAGCAGCTCACAGCAAAGGAGTCAAGACATATTACTGGATTATATAGGGGTTGTCTGGTGTTGGAAGATGAGGAAGGCAGTGCTCTAAGGGCCAGGTTGTGAAGGGCTTTAAATGCCAGATAGAGGACTTTGGGGTGATAGATTTGGAATCTATAGATTTATTTCCCAACCCAACATTATATGCCTATGTAGAAGTGATTAGACTTCTTGGAATTATCAACGATTTCTTTTGCAAATTGGGATAAATAATAGTGCTTCCAATATCTATCTTTCCCAGAATTATGGTGTGGGAAGAAAGCATTTTAGAAACACCCCAGATTTACAAATATAAAGAACAATTTATTTTCTTTTGCAGATGAAACATCTCCAGTTCCTTCAAGAAAACTTTGTATTAACTGAAATAGAAGAAGCTGCTAACAAACTGAGAGCCATGATGGTTGTTGTTGTTGTTTTTTTTAATTGTCAGTCAGCAAACATTTGTTAAAAACTCACTGTCAGGCATTGTGCAAAGCACTGGAGATAAAAAAATAGGCAAAAAAAATATCTATCTTTCTATCTAGTCCTTTGGAATTAAGGAGCTCTCATTCCAATGGGAAGCATACATTGTAATGTCCTCATCTCTTTGACAACAAATTCCATGGCTGCTCCAAACTCTGGGTCTCCAGAATGTTTACCTGAGTGTACTCTTTGACATGAGAACCAGTCACAAGACTAATCTGAGTCAGAGGTGACATTCACCTGCTTGCCTTGTTCTTCATCTCAGAATCTCATTGTCCCTGTGTTAGGAACATCTTTTCTCTCATCCTTTCTTCTCCCCTTTTTCTCTTCTCTTCTTACTCTTTTCATCCCCCAGTAATTAAAGTGGGATATTTGGGGTTTTGTCTCAGAGTGCCAACATCCAAGTGGGATATGATTCCTTTCCATGTAGTGGTCCAACGTATAGGCCACCATCTCTTCCTCTAAACTCAGCCACAGTTCCTACAATATTTGATGTGTCCTTTTCCCTTTACATTTCCTGCTACCAGGATTTGGAGAGAGTTTGATCTTGGGGAGTTAAAGGACTCACACTCCCTGGGGGATGAGCCACTTCTCTCTGCTGTTAACCACTCGCCTCCTCTTCCCCAACTTTGCCATCAACAGAAGTTGCCATGTTTACATTATATGATTTCCTCATTGTAGTACCATTGTTTTCTGCCCTCCCTCCCTCTCTTCTCTCCCCCTTCCCCTTTGATTTCTTTCTTCTCTTTCCTCTCCTTCTTCCTTTTTTCCCCCTGCAGGATCTCAGCCTTGGCTCTTTCATCATGTTTCCCCTGGAGTTATTTTTTATCTTCTGGCGGGGCAGAAACCCCCCACAACCCTGCCCTAAGCTGCCTGGGTCAAGGCAAATGTATAATAATAAGTGGAGCCAGAATTAGAACTGAGGTCTTCTGATTAGACACCCTCATTTTATGGAGGAGGAAATAGAGCTAAGAAAGTGGAAGTGACTTTTACAACTAGGAAATAGCTAATACCCTAATGGCTCTAAAATGAAATACAATATGAGGGATTTAGGTTAGATGTAAGGCACTATCAGGCACTAGATGGAGCTATAGTGCACAGAGGGCTGGACCTGGAATCAGGAAAGCTCATTTTGGAGAGTTCAAATCCAGCCTCTGACACTTTCCAGCTGGGCAAGTCCCTTAATTCTGTTTGCCTCAGTTTCCTCATCTGCCAAATGAACTGCAGAAGGAAATGCCAAACCACTCCAATATTTTTGCCTAGAAAACCCCAAATGGAGTTACAAAGAGTCAGACAGGCTGAAATGACCAAACTGGCAGCATCAACTACTGAGGGTGGGAGACTGTATGTTCATAGGAAATCATAGTTTCCCAGATTTAAAATGACAGAAATCCAAAAAGGGAAATGGCGGACCCAGGATTTGAAGCCTTTTCCTCTGACTCCTTACCAAATACTTTATCAGGGTGCCTCCCCAGTTCTCTTCTTCTTCTCATATTTTCTAAGGATCTCCTAAGGAGCAAGGCCCTGCAGGTTTAAATACACCAATCAGGGCAGGTGGAAGGTGGCTGTACTCCTTGGGCTAAGAGGGAGGATTGCTGCCCTCCGCCCAGATGGAGAAGATCCTTAAGTCCTCTTTGAGCAGGGCTCACAGTCGCAGAATAGGTGGTTCTTCCCTTCAGACATTTTCTGATCTAAAAATGGATCCCTCTATAATGATTCTAATAGCACTTAATTTTCTGGATGGTGAATTACGCTGTTTAAAGACAAATATTGCACTTTCTGAGACTCGGGAGGCAGCGGCGTGGGGCTGCGCTGGCCGGCAAGCTTCTGAGTGCTTCCTTGGCTGGCTGCCACGCTCTGACTGACAGCTGATAATTATCTGCCTTTTAATGTCTCTTCATGCTCTTCCCCTTCTCCCATCCTCTTCCTGTGTCTCCCTCCCTCCTTTCCTCTTAGTCTTCAGCTTTCCAGTCTCTGTGACTCCCTCTTCTCCTTTCCTCTCTTGGAAACGGTGTTTAGAAATAAAAGAAAAGGAAAATAACAATGGGTTATTAAACAGAAGACCTGGGTTTGAGTCCTACCTTTGCTATTAACTCCCTATGTCATCGTAGACAGTTTGCTTAGCTTCTCTGCGCCTGTTTCCATAAAATAAGGGGGTGACATTAGGTGACCTTCCAACTTGGAATGTATGATGCTCTTAAGCTTTGATTAGGTAATAATAATAATGATTTTTGATGTTGCTATTCAGTCATGTCTGACTCTTCATGACCCCATTAGGATTTAAGGTATCTTTATATCAGATCTGAAGGAATTTGCCATTTCCTTCTCCAGCTCATTTTTACAAATGAGGAAACTGAGTTTTAATGACTGACCCAGGACCACACAACTAGAAAGTGTTTGAAACTGAATTTGAACTCAAAATTAGTTTTTCAGCTCTCTCTCCTTTGTGCTGCCTAAATGCCTAATAATGATGATAATGATGATGATGATGATGATGATGACAGCTAATATTTATGTAGGGATTATTGTGTACCAGGCACTGTGCTAGTTACGTTATTATTATTATCTCATTTAATCCTCACAACAATCCTGGGAGATAGACTCTATTATTATGCCCATTTTAACTCAGATTAAGTGACTGGCCCAGGGTCATATAGTGTCAGAGGTAAAAATTTGAACTCCATCTCTCTTTCTCTCTAAGGTCCTTTCTAGCTTTAAAATCTATGATCCTAATTCAGTTCAATTCAATTCAATCTAATGTGCATTTACTACTGTGAGCCCAGCATTGTGCTAAACCTTCAAGAAACTAAATTCAACTAGGCACAAATAACATGTTACATGGTCAAGTAATCACAAAATTAGCATGAAGTAAGTACAAGATAATTTTTGTGAGGAGGGAGTCCAAGGTAATGATAACTGCTGGGAAGATTAGGAAAAACCTCAGATTGGAGGAAATAATTGAAGGTGACTTTAGATGGCTATTGTCAATCTTCTTCTAAGCTTCTTCTAACTCTAGAAAGAGCCTTTAGGCAACCACATGTAGATACGTAGATTCTGATCAATCAATCACTCAACTGTTGAATGAGCATTTATTACTGGAATGCTATGTGCTAAACACTTTGATGTCAGAAAGGAGAAATACAGCTAGGTGGGGAAAGAAGAGAAAAGGTCCAGGATGGGATTTCAGTGGGGGGCACATTTAGGAGGTAGGATGTGGAAGATGAGACAGCAAAGGGACTCTAAGTGCAGTGACCTCATAGCCTAGCTACATGAGAACTTTTATTTTACAAGTAGGGAAACTGAGTCTTGGAGGATGATTTAACTGATCATCCATTGTGTCAATGGAAAAGGTGCATGGTCCATCTCTCCTCTACCCTTTGCCTCTGTGAGGCAGGTTTGCCCCTTTTCCCCACCAGGACTGCTTTTTGCTCTCTCTAAATCCATCAACTTCATTTTTTTCCCCTGTTTCCTTAGGGACAGCCCTGAAGTGAAAATTCTTTAACCACAATAAGCATCACATTTTCACAACATTTTACAGTTTTTCAAATGGCTTTCCTATACATACTAAGATCTGGTTGTCCCATTAGTCCTGTGAGAAGAGACAGAACAAAGATTATTGTTCCCATCTCACAGACAGAAAAAACTGAGACCCAGAGACAGGAAGTGACTATAATAAAAAATGTGGCCAGAGGTGTCAAACATGTAGCCCAAAACAGTCATGAGTGTGGCCAAATGAGATTAAAATGTGATTCAGGAAACAGTTAACAAAATAAATAAGAATACAATAAACAAGGAGAAGGCTTTTCTGATAATATATACTTATAAGGATCTTTGTGCACAATTGTGTGGCCCCCATCAGTATTTGAGTTTGATACCCTTGACCTAGATAGTATGAGGGGGAACAAATGGGACCAGAATTCACTTACATTACAATATAATCAGACAAATGGAGACTTTTGAGGATCTGGATAGAAATCTCAATTGCATAATGAGGTGTCTTTATAGCCTGAAATTCAATTCACTTCAATTCAGTAAGCATTAATTTGTTAGGGAGAGTCCTAGTATGTGGGAAGGAATTAACAAACACTGGCTCCCTCCATCTTCCCCCAATGTAGGCATACCTATTACTAGGGCATTATTTCTTTCTTGTTAGTCTTCCTAATTAGATGGCTACTAGGTAATAGGAGGGGACCTTGGAATTATATTTTTAGAAAATGAGTTTTGCCAGAATATTCTGGGATCTATTTCCCATCTGGGATCATTGACTCTGGCTACCTGAGCTGCTACAGCCATTATCTGAGCTTCTTTAAGAATATATAGACTAGGAGGCAGCTAGGTGGGACAGTGGGTAGAGCACCAGCCCTAAAGTTGAGGACCTGAGTTCGAATCTGACCTCAGATACTTAACACTTCCTAGCTGTGACCCTGGGCAAGTCACTCAACCCCAATTACCTCAGCAAAAAACAAACAAACAAACAAACAAATAAATAAAGAATATCTAGACCAGGGGCAGCTAGATAGCATAGTGAATAGAGCACTAGCTCTGAAGTCAGGAGAATTTGAGTTCAAATTTGGCCTTCAGACAGTTACTAGCTATGTGACCTTGGGTTAGTCATTTAACCCCAATTGCCTCCAAACAAACCCAGAATAAAGTAAATCCAACTTCAACTAAAAAAAAGAATATACAGACCAGTGGACAGTACCCAAATATATACCTTCCCTCCCTCTTGTCTCACCCACCCCTAACCCCAGGAATCTTTGGGGTACACAACAGCACAGAAAATGAGATCTATCCTTCTGTTACTAGAGCTTGAGAATCTGACCCGGAGAGTTGGACTGGAAAGACAATTAGCTTTAGAGTCAATAAATCTTGGCTCTTCTATTTACTACATATATGACCTTTGATATATCTCAGTTTCCTCAACTATTAAAAAAAACAGAGCGTTAGATAAGATCTGAGGCTTTGACTTTTGATCTGTGTTTTTTTTTTAAATATTGTAATAACCATTTCGATATGATTGGTTTCCTTTGTAATCATATGTATTTAACTTTACACATTTAAAAGCATTCTTCTGAGTAGGGGTCCATAGGTATCAGGAGGCTGCTGGAAGGCATCATGACAAAGTGAAAGGTCAAGAACCCCCTGGGCTAGACAGTTCTATATTTTTCTAGCTCTGCACCCCCCATTCTGTGAAATGCACTCCCACTTGAGGGCAGGGTTGCGATTGAGCACAGGTCACTATTGCTTTAATGACGGCAGAGTCCTGGGTGGAGGGGGGTCCTGAATGAGCTTGTCCTACTGACCTGCCAAGGCTGTACAATCTTCGCAGAGAGTCCTGGAGCGATGAAATAGCTTGACCAAGGTCACCAATTGAGTCACAGTCAGAGGTAGAACAGGTTTTCTGGTTTCTAGTCTTCCCCTCTCTGGCTGTTCATTGCTGCTTCCAAAACAAATGGGGCCCAATTTCAGGAAGGGTAGGGCCTGAGTGGGATGACTTTTTGGGACTGCTTTGACAAACACATCATGCTTCCCACCTAAAACCACTCCGGGCCCCAAGGAACCAGGTCTATTAGCATTCTCCAGCCTTCGCCCCTGGAGTGTGAATTTGACTAGTTTTGCATTTCTTCCTGGATGCTGTTAGACAACTCCTAATTCTTGGGGGAGTGTTGGGGACAATAAAATGTCCCTGCGCCTCTCCACCGAAATAACATTAGCGAAATATCAAGTCCTTTATGATG
Organism: Antechinus flavipes; assembly: GCF_016432865.1. Lineage (NCBI taxonomy): Eukaryota > Metazoa > Chordata > Mammalia > Dasyuromorphia > Dasyuridae > Antechinus > Antechinus flavipes. The sequence continues at coordinate 564,241,838 of NC_067400.1, forward strand.
TCATGAGGGATTCCTTAATGCGGCTGAAGTCTCCTAATGACATCATAAAACACGCTGGTGGCATCAGGAAGCATCCACGGGTCATCAATCAGCCCTCAGGCTGGCCTCCCCAATGGGGCCCCCGGCCCACCCGGCGCTGTGCTGTGCCCGGAGTTTACGAGCAGGCCCCCGCTCCTGCTCCTCAGACAGAAGGAAGACGAACAGCCAGGCAAATGTCAGGGAGAATGTGTCAATCACCACCTGAAAGGTTCAGAACACCAGAGGGAAATCCTCTTCCACTCTCTCCACCCTCTCTCCCCCCTCCCTGGCCCCAGCCTTGTGACAGCAGCCACTCGAAACTGCCAATGAGGAGAGGGCCTGGTGAGGGCTGGCAGCAAGGACAAATGCAGCTTCTTTTTTCTTTTTTCTTTTTTTGGCATGGGAAAGGATTTTCGAACCCATAATGTCAGAGCTGAGAGGATCCTCAGAACCCAGAATGTCAGGGCTGGGAGGGAGCTTAGAACACAGAATGTCAGAACTCGAAGGAATCATAGAACCCAGGAGGTCAGAGCTGGGAGGGGCCCTTAGAACCCAGGAGGTCAGAGCTGGGAGGGCCCTTAGAACCCAGGAGGTCAGAGCTGGGAGGGCCCTTAGAACCTGGGATGTCAGAGCTGGGAGGGCCCTTAGAACCCATAATGTCAGAGCTGGGAGGGCCCTTAGAACCCATAATGTCAGAGCTGGGAGGTCCCTTAGAACCAGGATGTCAGAGCTAGGAGGGAGCTTAGAACACAGAATGTCAGAACTTGGAGGGCCCTTAGAACACAGAATGTCAGAGCTGGGAGAGGTCTTAGAACACAGGATGTAACAGCTGGGGGCGGCCTTAGAACCCAAGATGTCAGAGGTGGGAGAGGTCTTAGAATACAGAATATCAGAGCTGGAAGGGGTCTTAGAACACAGAATGTCGGAGATGGGAGGACCCTTAGAACACAAAATGTCAAAGCTGGGAAGTTCTTAGAACATAGAATGTCAGAGCTGGAGGGACTTTAGAACACAGGATGTGAGAATTGAAAAGGCTCTTAGAACCTGTAATGTTAAAACCAAGAGGGACCTTAGAATATGGAATGTCAGAACTGAGAGGGGGACTTAGAACATAGAATGTCAGAAATGGGAGGGGCCTTAGAACAGGAGAATGTCAGAGCTAGAAGGGACCTCAGATACAGAGAGAGGCAGATGGGACTATAGGTCATAAAATGTAATAATAATAATAATAGCTAGCATTCATATAGCATTTTAAGATTTATAGTTCATTTTACAAATATCATCTTACCTGATCCTAACAAAAATCCTGGAAGGCAAGGGCCATAACAAACTCTATTTTACAGATAAAAAAATTAAGGCAATGACTTGCCCATGGTCACACAGCTAGTGAGGAACTGAGGCAGAGTTTGAAGTTCAGGACTCTATCCACTGAGCCACCCAGAACTTAGATAAGGAATTTTAGAGATTGTTTATTCTTTTCCTCTTGTTTTATGGATTTAAAAAAATTGTGGTCCAGAAGACACAGTGATTTTTCCATGATCTCACAATTAAACTCAAAATCTGAATTTGAAATTTCAGCTCTTGATTCTTAATTCAGGAACCTTTCCTGTACTAACTCTTCTGTTACTAAGTACTTCTTCCACCCAAGGTTACCCTCTACATTTTTGGAGAGGAGGTTATCTGCTTGGTTTCCTTCATTCTATCTGCCATAGTCCCCAACAACATTTTCCTCAATTTTCCATCTCTTTTTGGATAAAGCATTGTCTCTAAGAGAGTTCTATTGAAATGCAACTATGCTACTTTCTAGACAGCAGTTCATATGAAAGAGACTGGGGATTTTCAGCTCCAAGCTCAATTTTCCCCTTACAACATTAAAATTGTTTTATTGACACGCTCTCCTTTCCTTTTTTATTTCACTGTTCCTTCCCACAGACTCCAAATCCCTCCCCCCTTCAACCCATGTCTGAAAATATATTCATGCATCTTCTCCTTTGCTAAGAGCAGGGAGATCCATACTTCTACACCAATCCTCTGTCCGTTGTTGGTCACTGAGGTGTTTAGGGTTCTGAAGTCTTTCAGAGTTGTTTTCTTTTATATTACTGAGGTCATCGTGTTAATTGTTCACAAGCTGAGCTTGTGCCAAAAGTTCTATAGCCATAGGGATGCTGCCTAGGTTTGTGATCTCATTGAAGAGGGAACTCCCAGGTGAGTAAATATCTTCTTCCAGTGTAGTTTGGAAGCTTCTCTACAACTTACAGTCTCAGAGTTGTATGGGGAAAAAGAAAGAAGAAGAAAAGTGACTTATTTGCTCAGGGTTATATAGCTATTGTGGGTCAGAGACCAGGCTTGAGCCCAGATTTCAAAGCCACCTTTCTAACCCTTACTCTACAATGGCTTGAATTTTAACAATGCTTTATGACAGTCAGATCTAATCTTGGGCTACATTAAGGCAGAGGTAGTTTTCAGGATGAGGGAGGTGATGGTTCCAATGTACTGTGCCCTGGGTTTGACTATCTCTACCCTAGAAGACTGTTTTTAAATTGTGGAATGCATATTTTAGGAAACTGTAACCAGGAGAAAATCCAGAGTAGGGTTGCCCCTGATAGTGAAGGGCCTAGAGATTATGCTCTATATGAAAATGAGACATAGGAACTGAAGGTGTTTAGCCTAGAGAAGAGAAGATTGAGGACTAATGTGCCGGCTGCTTTCAAGTACCAGAAGGGCTATCATGGGAATAAGGGTCAGACTAGTTCTCCTTCACCCCAGAAGTCAGACCTAGAAGTAGTGGATTGTCATTACTTAGAGGCAGAATTTTGGTTTTGCATAGGGAAAAAAAAATGAACAATTAGAGCTGTCCAAATGAGAAATGGGGCTCCTCCTCATTACAGTTCTTCAGGCTGGGTGATGATTTCTCAGGTTTATTGCAGAAGAAAGTTAAGGTATGGATTAGACCAGAAGGTCTCTGAAGGCAGCTAGGAGGCTGGATGGATAGAGCACTGAGCCTGGTCAGCAGATCCTGAATTCAAACCAGGCCTCAGATACTGATTAGTTGTGTGACACTGGGCAAGTCACTTAACTCTGTTTACCTTAATCCATTAGAGAAGGAAATGGAAATCCATTCCAGCATCTTTGCCAAGAAAATTCCATGGCCAGTATGGTTTATGAAGTCTTTGAAGAATCGGACAAAGTTGAACAATAACAAGATGACTGACCTCCGGAATCTTGAGATTTTTATAATTCTAGGACCACAGTTTCCCAAATCCATAAAACAAGAGGACAAGGATATCCATATCTATCTATATCTATATCCATATCCATATCTTGTATCTATATCCATATCCATATCCAGCTATATATATGCATGTGTGTGTATATATATCTCCATGTATCTCTATCTATATATATCTGGAAAAGGAAATGGCAAACCACTCCAATATCTCTGCCAAGAAAAACTCAAATGGGGTCATGAAGATTTGGACATGAGTGAAAAAGAACTAAACAATAACTACATATACACATATATTCACTATATATACACATATATGTATACATGTTTATACATATTTGTGTTTATACATATTTGGTAAGAAGAAAAACTCGAGAGAGAGTATGAGGAAAGAAAGGAGAAGGCTTGGATTGGGAGAGGAAAAGATCCACTCCATGAGGTGGAGGGAATGCTTTTGTTTATAGAGAAAAAATTCAAATTCATGAGTTTGACATTTAAGGTCTTTTGTATTTTGCTTTTAGATTTTCTCACTCCCTTTAAATACTGTGTGGACCAAACCAAGTTGCTTAACAAATCATGGGCACCTTCCTTGCTCTTTAACTTTTTTACTTATATACATACATATATGCATATATATAGTCAGATATAGATATAGATATGAATGTGGATATTCTTGTCCTCTTGTTTTATGGATTTGGGAAACTGTGGTCCTAGAATCATAAAAATTTCAAGAATCCACAGGCCATCTTGTTATTGTTTAGTTGTGTCTAGCTCTTCGAGACTTCATAAAAATCTCTGCTTTTGCTCGTGCTATTTATTCCTTGTTCCTGGAACAAGGAATTGTTCCTGATTCTTTTCTCTCCCCCATTGGCTTCCTAAAGACTCTTTAAAAATACAATTCAAATATTACTTCCTCCTTTCTGGATGCCTTCTAGTTGATAAAGACCTTCCTTTTACATAATCTTTTGTTTTTTACCTATCAGATGTACTCTCTCTTCTCTTCTCTCCCCCTTTTCCCTCCCCTTCCCTTTCCCCTCCCCCCCAGCCCCTCCTCAGCCTTGGGATCTTATGTATTTTATTTATTATATTGGGTAGAGCTTTATAGGTTGAATACCAGTTTAGTTCTGGGTGAGGATCTCTGTTCCAGATGTTGGTTCTGCAACTACATTGTAAACTCTTTGAAGACAAAGTGTTACATCTTCTTCTAGAATCAAAGAAACAATGTGTCTGTGGGATCTGAGTCCCATGGGAACATGTGAAGAACAAAGTGGAATCAGGAGAGACTGGAGGCAGAGAATCTGTGCAGAGACAATCACAGCATTTCCAAGCTAGAAAGGACCTCAAAGTAGTCTACTCCCATCCCAACCTAAACAGAAACCGCCTCTATAGCATCCCTGACAGGGAAGAATGGCATGACAAAGTAGTAAGAGAATTTGGCATTTGAGGACCTGAGTACAAATATCCTGGATATTTGTATAGTTGTATAACTAGGAAACATCAGTTTCCTAGTTTCAGTCTTTTAAATGATAGAATGAGGGCATCAGATAAAATGATCCCTAAAGTCCTTTCTTCTCTGAATGGATTCTTCTAGTTAGTCGGCCTCTGTTTGCAGACTTCCTGTGATATGGAGCTCACTACTTCTGGAGCCATCCCATTTGGACAGCTCTGATTGTTAAGAAGTTTTTCTTTATATGGGACCAAAGATTTGCTTCTGTGGAACATTTACCCTCCTTTCCACAGTTAATGGAGGATGGAGTTCCATTGCACCTCATTCTTCTCTCTGGGGTCAAACTGAACAAGTCTGAATCCTCTTCCACATGAAAGTCCTTCAAATACTTTAATACAGTTATCAAGTTTTCCACAGGTTTTCTCTTCTTCAGGCTAAACATCCCAAGTTCTTTTAATTAATCTTTGTATAACAGTCCTGGCTCACTCTCCTCTGGATATGCTCTGGTTAACCAATATTGTGCTTCTAAAAGGCCAATTAAGTGCTCCAATTAAAATCTGACCAAGATGGAGGACAATGAGATGGTAATAATATATTGTAATAATGACAGTAGAGACAGAGGGAAAGGGCTAGGTCAAAGTCATGGTTTTAGATTTAGAGCCAGAAAAACTTCAGAGTTCCTCTTGTATTTTTTACAGGGAGGGAAACAAGCCCAGAGAAGTGAAATGACTTGTCCAAGTTACATGAGTAGTAAATGGCAGATCCAGAATCTACAATTCCCCTGAAGCTGGTCCAGGTTTTTTTCTGATATACTCTTTTGTTCCTCTACAAGATATAGAAGAGGTGAGATTGCAAGATTCAATAACAGAGCTTAGGGGAGGGCAGTAATGTATATTGTGGAAAGAGGGCTGATTTATTTTATTTTATTTATTTGTACTTATTTTATTTTTCAATTGATAAGCATTTTCTTTTATCTCTCTCACCCCTTCTTTACCCCCACTGGAAGAAGGGGAAAACAAGAAAAGAGAAATAAAACAATATGCTGCATCAACCACTGAGTGCTGACCTTGGAAGAAGCAGATCTGAGTTTGAATCATTGTTCTGTCACTTACTGCATATGCATCCTCTCTTTGGGCCTCAGTTTCTTTACCTGCAAAACAATAGGTTTGTATTTGATAAATTGATAAGCAGGAAATCATAGTGCTAGGACCAGGACCCTGGTCTCTAGAGTTCTACACTGCCTTTCCAGTTCTAGATCAATGACCGTAGGGGAAGAGGAGGAAAGGGGCAAATTAACTAATGCCAAAGTAAGGAATGTGGAAGACCAGGGCAAGGGCATTAACCAGGAGAGAATTCAGAAGAAAGAGCAGGAAGAGAAGTGAATCACCTGAGAACACATAACAGGGAGGCTTTGGTGCTGATCTGGAACCCTGGTCTCCAGATTCTTAGTGTGGCTCTCTTCCCATTGGACCACACTGCCTCACTAGACTTATTCCTTGACCCTGTTTAGTACAAGTGGTAGAACTGGTGCCACCTGATCCCCTTTTGCAGAGCATAGGCAGGTATCAGCGGCCCATGGTAGTTTCTCATGGGCTCCCACTGATCCTTGGGCCCATAAGGAAGACAGCAGGCGGGGGCGGGGGTGGGGGCAGGGGACAGGCTGGGGCCTGGCAGCCTCCGCTCTCTGCTGCTTGGGGTAATCGGCTCCATCTGCAGGCTCATCTGCCTCCCATCTCTAGGGAGTAACCGCAGGGCTGGGGAGATAGCATCAGACTGAATACCAGAGGTGTGAGGCAGGTATGAGCTCACCCGGGTGGGGTGGGGTGAGGGGGGGATGGGGAGGAGCTCCACTCTTTTCAACTCTCTGCCCTGCTAGGAACAGCTTCAAAGTGCACCCCCACTCCCAAGCTGGCTCCTTTTTGCTCCTTCAGCCTGGATAAGACCACATGCTGGGGACATCGGGTATCCCAAGAGGGACAGCTTGGTGACAAAAGTCCTGCCCTTCATGCCAAAAATGTCATGACTTTGTGCAGAGAGTGCTGGATCTAGAATTAAGAGAGAATGAGTGCAAATCTATCTCTAATACTCACTGTGTGAGTCTCAGTTTCCCCATCTGTACTGAAGAGATACCTGTACACCTCACAGCTTATGAACTCTGCCCAGACATGTTGGAGCAGCCTCAAAGGTAAATGCAGCCAAAATATACTCTGGTTTCCTGAATCAAGCTTGGTTCTGACTGCAGCTATCTCACTGTGTGACCTTGGACACTTGGAGCCTCAGTTTCCTAATTTGTATGTACCTGGAGTATGTACCCACGCAGGTTATGAGCTTTGCCTGAACATACTAAAGTAGCCTCAAAGATGGAGGCAAGGAAGGCAGACTTGTGTCCAGGATTAAGCTGCAACCTACAGTATGACCTCTCAGCCTTATATTTCTTCCTATGTGCCATGAGCATAATACTACTTGGACTGCCAACCTCAAATAGCTGGAATGGCATTGATGGGCAAAAAGTATTGTAATAATAGAGGTAAAGCCCTATATGTCAGTGATTCTTTGTGTGCGTGTTGTGTGTAGAAATTCCCCTGTCAGTAACATCCTCCTCCAAGGCCTCCATGGTGGCATGGAGGTGACCTGTGCTGTTGGAGGCTACGCCAGTGGAGGGCAAGCTCTAGCAGGTCCTACCAAGCCGAGAAGATTCTCAGTATGGCCCGGGGACAGAACCTGTCGAGTCTAGTTTCATCTAAGTGCCTCAATTTGATTCAATTCTACAGACATTGAGTCTGTGCCTTCTGTAGTCCCTAGACCCTATGCTTGGCTAAGAGGGACAATAACAGAGTCCCTCTCCCTCTTAAGAGGAGATGAGACTCGTACTTAATTAGGGACAGAATGGCGTAGTGGACAGAACCCAGCGTGTCAGAATCAGGAGACCTCAATCTGAATTCTTACTAGCTGTGGGACCACCAAACCTCATTTTTCTCAGCTGTAGATTCCAATCCAATTCAACAAACACTGAATAAAACAGTTGTTAGGTGCCAGATTACGTGACTAGATAGATAAAGAGGTACTTGGCTTTGGAATCCTCAAGACCTGGAATCAAGTCTGGTCTCTGACAATATACTGTGTAATCCTGGGCAAATTACCGAACTTTTTAATGCCTCCAGACAACTCTCCAAGACAGGTGTTTTTAATCTTTTTTATATGTTCTGGATCCCTTGGGTGAAGTTGCTGGACCTCTTCTCAGAATTATGGTTTTCTATGCATAAGACAAAACATAAAGGATTACAAAGAAAACCATTTATATTGCTATATCATTATTCAAATATTAAAGAAACAGGTTCATCGACCCCCAGACTAATAATCCTTACTTTAAGGCTTTAGCTACAGAAAAGTTTATGTTGGCTCACTAGGTGTTTACCGTGGCAGTGAAATCACAGGTTCAAATTTCCTTCCTCTCTCCCATGTACAAAGCATTTGTGCTAGGCTCTGGAACAAATGGAAAAAAGGCACCTCAAGGTGCTTATGTTCTACTGGAGAGATACAACATAAAAACAGGTACAAAATGATTTGAGAAGGGAGATATGATGAGGACTTGAATGAAGGTGATGGCATTGTGAATAGAGACAGATTGTTCATAATTTGTTCTTTGTTCTCAAGAGGGCCATGACATTGAGATGGGATTTGCAAGTGAATTGAATTTAAGTGAGGAAGGGCTGTGCAAAGTCACCAGCCTCACTTTCTGAGCCTTCTGAGTCCAGTGGCAAGATATAGATCAGAATGACTGGAGATGGTGCCAAGAGTGGAGACAAGGGGATAGATCAGAGACACATTATGGAGGTGCAACCAAAAGATTTGGCAACCAACTGAATATGGGAGATCAGAACGAGGGAAGAGTCCAATATGATGACTATGAGCATATGAACTTTGGCCAGTGGAAGGAAGCGGTGTCCTCAATAGGAATATATAAGTTTTGAGAAGGGGTGAGTTGGGAAAGATAATTTGGTATAGTCCATAGGGATAGTAATGGTAGAATAATCTAGGATAAAGAAATGAGGCTTTGAACTTAAAGGATATTGAAAACAAAACAAAAACCCCAACAATCCAGCTCAGCAAGAAGGTGATAATAATTAATTAAAATAGGAAATGACTCCACTATCTCCTTTTTTGTACCAGTGGCCATAGCCTAGGTGAGCTCTTCCCATCGTCCTCATAGGTGAAACTCCTCTCTTCTTGTAATCCCAGGTTCATTACTCTTGGGGACTGGTATTCTAACATGAGAACATGCGTATCCTTAGCATGGCTTGTGGTATCTTGGGTACAAAGTCTTCCATGATCTCTGGGAATTCCGATTCTGTCATTCCACACATTAGCGATCCTTCCCAGGTTTATGTTAATCTGACAATGTTGTGAGCATTTCTTCAAACCATTTATGTAAGTTCTAAATCTTTAATAGTGTAGCACCAAGGACAGATCTCTGAGGAACTACATTAAGGACCTCCTTTCAAGTGGACATTGAACCATGAATGCCTATATTTGGCAATCACTCAATAAAGCATTCTAGAATTTTGATAGACTCACTGGCTCATAGTTTCTAGACTACTGTTTTCCCTTTTTTTTTTTTTTTTGAAAAGTGGGTCAAAATTTGTCCTTTGAAGTTCCTGTTAGAAAAAAGATAAGGATAGTCCGATATGACTTGTTTTTGATGAAGTCATGCTGGCTTTTAATGATTATTCCTTTCCTTTCTAAATGCTTGCAAACCATCCTTTTAATATTGTGTTGTAGAATATTTTCAGGAATAGAAATCAAGTTCACAGCTTTATTTCTTTTAAGACTTAACTCCCTCTAACCTCTAAATAAAAACAGATTGCAATTAATAGTAGCTCCAACTTCTAAGATACTTTAGAGATTATAAAACTCTTTAAAAAACCCTCACAACTATAACTCAAAGCCTTTAGGAATTTTTAAAAAGTTGTAATAGAGACATCAGTCTCAATTCCCTCATTTTATATATGTGGAAACTGAGGCCAAGAGTGGTGAAGAAAACTGCTCACATTCCCACGGGGTAGAGATTATTGGAGAAGCTGAAGTCCAGACAAGGGCAGTGACTCGCCCAGGTTCTACCAGTGAGTTGATGGTAGAGGTGGGCTGAACCTTAAGCCTTCTGCCTTCTAGCCCAGGGCCCTTTCCATTGCACCACACAGTCCCTCCCTTTTCTTGGTAAAGATCTCTTGAGAAACATAACCTCTGTCTCATATTAAGGCAAAGGAAGATTGTGTTCATGCTGAGGTTGGGAGAACTAGGAGACTGGTCGCTCTTTCTATCCCTCACCACTAGCAGTTTTGGGGAAGTAGCTAGGAGAGACAGATTAAGAGAAGAAAAGCTGGCTGGGCTAGTGGCAGGTTCATAAGGGCTGGTCTTTCTGTCTGAGAGCTTTTCCATCTTAGAGAAGAAAGCCTCTTTCCTCTAACTAGAGGCACCAACCTTATTCATTAAACTTATTCTTGGTTCCTTATCTTTTGGATTTAGAATATAAACTTCTTGAAGGTAAGGCTGGACTTTGCCTTTCTTCGTATCTACTGTCCCTTAGCATGGTACCTGGCACATTATAAGTGCTCAATAAATGCTTATTGATTGATCAACTCTAGACTCTGAACTTTGTCTTCTAGGATTGGTAAGGGCCTTTGCTGTGAAAAATATGCTTGGGGGAGTCAAGGTTCCATACAGGGGAGCCCAAAAGACTCGGTTCAGGAAGCTTTAACAGTTTACTTAGTTATACTAAGACTTTTGAGATTCCTTATGCTATATACTAGATATAGAATATGCTATTCATTCACATAAAATGCTTTGTAGACATTAAAAGATTATATGAAGGCAGTTATTATTATAATCACCATAATTATTATTGTAACTGTTACTATTACTACTGTGTGACATTGGGCCTCAGTTTTCTCATTTGTAATAGTGATAATAATGAAGATGATGATGATGATGATAATGATGATAATAGTAGCTTCCTTTTATATAGTACCTTAAGGTTTACAGAATACTTTCCTCTCAAAAACCCTGTGAGGCATGGATTGCAATATTATTTCTATCTCATAGATGAGGAAAATAAGCTCAGAGAGGTGAAATGATGCTTCTAGTAAAAACAGAATTTATTCTTCTCCTTATCTTTATTAGTTTTGCTCATCATTGTTTTTGTTGGTCCCAGACTTTTGGATCCTGTTTTCTTTTTTCCTTTTTTTTGTATATATATGCATATATATATACAAATTATATATATTATAAAATTATATACATATATATAATTTTTATAATAACACATAAGACATTTTTTATATTTGTTTTTAAAACTTTGAGTTCCAATCTGCATTTTTGTTTTTCTTCCCGGGTTATTTTTACCTTCTGAATCCAATTCTTTCTGTGCAACAAGAGAACTGTTCGGTTCTGCAAACATATATTGTATCTAGGATATACTGCAACATATCTAACATATATAAAACTGCTTGCCATCTAGGGGAGGGGGTGGAGGGAGGGAAGGGAAAAATCGGAACAGAAATGAGTGTAAGGGATAATGTTGTAAAAAAATTACCCTGGCATGGATTCTGTCAATATAAAGTAATTATTAAATAAAAATTAAAAAAAAACTTTGAGTTCCAGATTCTCTCTCTTTCTACCTCCCTCCCTCACAATTGAGAAGACACATGAGAAGTTATGAAAAACATTTCCATGAAAGTCATGTTGCCAAAAACACCCCATAGATCTCCTCCTTCCCCACAAGAAAATAATCTTAAGAAAAATAAAGTTTAAAAAAGTATGTCTCCACCTATATTCAGATACCTAAATTCTTTTTCTGGGTATTGGATCATTTTATTGAGGAGAATGGCAAAGTCATTTGCAACTGTGGATCTGGGTTTCTTACTTGGTCTTTATGATAAAGTGAACTCATGGGTAAGCCCCTTGTTTGATTTGAATTGTGAGATCTACTAGATCTTTCCCTTCCCCTCCCTTCTTAGTCTCTCCCAGTCTGCTCTGCCTTGTGCTGTACACATTGCAATGTGACTCACAACTGCTAGAGACTTGACCCTCTTAGCCAGACTGTCCATATGATATTAAGGTAGTCATCCTTCCCATTCATCCATCCAACTATCCATTTAGGCATACTGTGGCTACTAGCTGTATTATAACCTTGTACTTATTATTCTTTTTTTCCCCTGAGGCAATTGGGGTTAAGTGACTTGCCCAGGGTCACACAGCTGGGAAGTGTTAAGTGTCTGAGGTCTTCCTGATTTCAGGGCTGGTGCTCCATCCATTGTACCACCTAGCTGCCCCTGAACATATTATATATATTATATATTACATTATATAGTAGGTTTTTGAGTTTGGATTTGAACTCATTTTCCTCTTGATCCCAAGTTTAGTACTCTATCGAATTCTCCAGTTAGCTGCCACATGGTATTTGCTAATCTCTAATTTCCTTAGTATCAAAGAAAGAAACAAACAAAAACTATGATTCTGGAATTTTCCCCTTTATCCTCCCCTCATTCTGGTTGCCTACACTTAGGATTCTCTCTTCTCTTTCTCTGATCTGGCTCTTCTTGAAACAAGCCTTTTGAGCTCTTGTGTAACTCATGTCATAGATGAGAAATTAGATTCTGAGAAAATTTCACAAACTCCCACCAGCCCTCAGGGCCCCCACCTGGTATGATCTACCTTTGACACACCCACCAAGCTATCAATGGGGGTCTTTTCTATTTCTTGCCTTTTACTGGCATCTTTATCCTCCTTTTTGGTGAGCTACCTAGCAGAGTGTGGTGGTAGTGGAGGACACAGGAAAATTAACCTGACCTCTCTTCCCTCCCATGCCCTGTGCCAGGCAGGAGCACCTTAGGCTGGTTCTAATCTTGCCCAACCAGCTTTGCAGGCTACCTTCCGGCCCCAAGGAGGCTACATTCCCAGGGAAGGCCCTGGGTGGATCCTTTCCCTTTGCCAGTCCCCCAGGGTGAGGGTATAACGATGCTTGTGGCCAAGGGGCCTTTTTGTTAAGTCCTTGACTTTGCCCCAAAACTCATGTTATATATCACCTGCCTATCCCTGACCAACTCTGAGGACTGAGGCATCTTGCTGGAGAGTGCTCACACCGTTATCCAATTTGGGGTCTGAAGGTATTTTCTAATGGAAAACAATATGGTAATTTGAGAATGGTGCTGATTAGATGAAAATGATATCGCATCAAAGTTACTTCCTTAATTTATTCTGGAAAAAAAATCCACAACACACACAAGAAAGAATTCTCTATTAAGATCCCTAATTAAAATAGAGCTTCTACAATACTGGTGAAAAGACCTGACTTCCCTCCAGGTGCAGTGAGCATGAGGCATAGGGAATTGACAAGACTGCTTCAAAAGAGCTCTGATCTGTCCTTCAGGTCCTGGGTTTTGGACCTAAGGACACAGGAAGGGGGCAAAGAATAAGACCCATATTGGGCCTTCTTGAATGTTTCCATTTCAATGACCTAATGCTTTTGCTAAGAAATCATTTGGAGGGAGTGGGTCAAGAGGAGATAGTTAATTTTCTACAAGGGTCAAAGGGAAAAAAGGATCTTGATTGGTATTCATTTATGTATATATACATATATATGTGTGTATAAGTGCACAATATAGATACAATACAGTAATTTAGAATATATATTATAAAATATAATTATACACAAAGTAAATAAATATATAATATAGTATGATGCATTATACATAATATATAAATAAATAAAATATATACATATACACACATATTTGTATATATTTACACAAATAATATTCAGGAATATAGGCAAGGAGGATATATTGAAATGATCTTGCTACTTTTTTTTTTTTTTTTTTTGATTAGCTTTTCTTTTTGCTCAACTTCATTTGCATGGAGGGATCTTGAAAGTAAACTGGCTTTGTAATCCCAGTTTCCATGCAGCACTTGTAATTTTTTTTCTCTTTTTTTTGGTAGAGGCTCTGAAATGGATCTCTTTAAGGAGTCAGAGGAGCTCAATCAGGGGTTAAATCGACATTTCAAGGAATATCCAATCCTTAATTAAACAGTTGTCAGATGCCAGATTCAAAAATCAGTATCAGACTTAATAGCATAGCCATAAATAGCAAAAGCATAGACATAACTATGGTATGGTTGTCCTTAGCTGGGTATCGTTGCTTTGTGGACCTAAGAACTGTTATTTTGCTCTTGGTAGGGAGAGGCTTTATAATTATAACACTATAGCAGATAGCAGCTAATAGCTTAGTAAATGGCCCTGATGAGGTGAAACTCAAAGAGAAGCATGGTAGCCATGAGGCGAGTAATGATGTCCAGTTGAGATACCATTCCCAGCAGAAGTATTATACCCAGCAAGGAGTAGACATGATATTCAATAGTAAGTGGTTTTTAGAAGTATATGTGAATTGCTCTGGTCACATGAAATTTGTACATGTGTTTTCTTTGGATGTTTCCTGGTCATAGTACAGATGTTCTCTGATGTAACTTAGAAAAAAGTGTACCTCAGTTATACAAATGGGAGAAATAGTATCACTTTTCTCTCTTGGTTAAACATTTTTTTGGTTTGAACTAATCCTCTGATTATCTGATAAAAGTAAATTGATAAGGAAAGAACTCTGGGAGATGACTATGAACCACTACATAGAATTCCCAATCCCTCTATTTTTGCCCACCTGCATTTCTGATTTCCTTCACAGGCTAATTGTACAATATTTCAAAGTCCAATTCTTTTTGTACAGCAAAATAACTGTATGGACATGTATACATATATTGTATTTAACTTATATCTTAACATATTTAATATGTATGGGTCAACCTGCCATCTGGGGGAGGGAGTGGGGGGGAAGAAGGGAAAAAGTTGGAACAAAAGGATTTGCAATTGTCAATGCTGAAAAATTACCTATGCATATATCTTGTAAATAAAAAGCTATAATAAAAAATGACAATAAAAAAGTAAACTGATAGGTAAAGATTCATGAATGCTGGTTTTGAATGAATGCTGATCCATAGAATGCCTTAAGCCTATAATTTTCCTGGAGGCCTACATGTGAGAACAATGTCCTTGGAAGATACAACTGTATTTGAAGAAGTTGTAGAGAACTGATCCTCAACGTCATAAAACAGGCTACCAGAGTTGAGAGAGATCTTAGATATTTTCTATTCTAGAATAGAATATCTCATTGCTCAAGATCATACTGTCAGTGAGTTGCAGAATCTTTTGGGTCTTGAACCCAGTAATGCTGACTGCTATTGCACCCATCCCAATGATGTCTTTTTAGGGAGCCTCTTTGGGAGTGTTCTCTCATGCGAATGGGATCATACAGTTGGGAAGTCAGCTTCAGTATAAAAAAGACAGCTTGCCAGGTAAGTCATGAAACATTAGCTCAGCTTACCTTTCCCCATTCAGCTTTCAAGGGGATGTTTTACTATTGCCGTTGATCCTTTGTTCTGGGCTGGTAGATTCAAGATGAGATTTAAGTTCTCTCTCGAACTCTGGCTAAAGGAGGGTGACCCAAAAAAAATTACCCTTTTACCTCTCCCCTAGTGACACCGAACCAGTCCCCAGTTGGTAAGACTTTTGTCCTCTCCCACTGATATTTCTATCAGATGTTTTCTTGGGTCTCTTGTGGGCTGAAGACTACTATTGACTTTGTGGTGAGGGAGCCAGGAGATTGAGCAAGCACAGTACTTGCCACTAGGGAGTACATACTTTAGAAAGGGAAACAAGCTTTATATCCATGAACATATTTCAGATTTCCACTTTCTGGTTTGAAGGAATAAAGTCTTAGTCTGATGATATTAGATAATGGGAAAGGATAGAAGAATGGAGTAAACATCTGACACACAATAAGAACTCCTTGAAATAAGATGGAATAGTGAAGAGTGCTAAATGTGTAACAACAGGACTTAGTTAAAATATTAACTCTTCCCCTTCTTACCTGTGTGGCCTTTTGGAAATCACTTAAGTTCTCTGGATCTTAATTTCAATGTTTGTAAAATGACTAGATTGGATTCATTGAGGGTTTCTTAACTTTTTGTGTATGATATGGAAACCTTTGGCAATTTGGTGAAACCTATGGATCTTTTCTCAGAATGATGTTTTTAAATGAACAAAACAAATGAAAGCTAGGATTTAGATATTGTTTAATGGTTTAAAGTGTCCTATAAATATAATTTCTTTGATGCTCACATATGTCTATGCTTCCCTGAGAGATAGATTCTATCACCATCCGCATTTTTATGATGCAGTTAAGTGACTTGCTCAGGGTCATGCAGTTAGAGATAACAGTAACTAATATTTACAATAGTGTAGCAATATACAATAGCAAAGCATTTTACAATTATTATCTAATTTTATCATCACAATAACCCTGGGAGAAAAGTTCTGTTATTAGCTTCATTTTCCAGATGAGGAAACTGAGGATGAGAAATTTTAATTAATTATATAGATCCTTGGATATAGGAAGCTTTTCCTTGTCATTCATTTTGTTAAACTATTTGATTTAATGTATTTTAAAACAGTCTTTGTGCCATAGTTAGTCTCTAAGAACAAACAATTAAACATTGGTAGAATCTCATGAATTATGATTTTGCTTTTTTTCCCCCAGAGTCAATTGGGGTTAAGTGACTTGCCCAGGGTCACACAGCTAGGAAATGTTAAGTGTCTGAGGCCAGATTTGGACTCACGTCCTCCAGACTTCAGGGCTGATGCTCTATCCATTGCACCACCTAGCTGCTCCTGAACTATGATTTTAAATAGATACTGAACCAAAGTTTGCCTTTGGGTGAAGGATAAAGGTTAGGCATTTTTGACTGGGGTCAAAAATATTTATTTCCTTACTTACTTAATGTTATTCTTCTTCAAAAACTGTGTATTTTAGATAAATTGGAATACTAGCTAAGAATCCTAGTGTCTGAGGCAAAATTTGAATTTAGATCTTTTCGACTCCAATTTTATTGTTCTATCCAGTGTACCACTTAGCTTTTTCTAAAACATAACTTAAAAATATATTAAAAAATGGGATTACAAAGTAATCAAGTTGAATTAAATTCTAGTTATCAAAACATAAAAAAACAACAAGTTCAGGGACCCAGCTAAACTACGCTGGACCAGATGGTTGCTAATGTTCTTTGAACATTAGATAAATGATCTAGGAGCCCAAGTTGGACTATAGGAGGTCTCTTATTGGCTGGACTTATCAAGAGAGGGCTTCTTTGAAGTGGTGGGATTTGGTATGAGCCTTGAGGGATAGGTAGATTTTGAGAAATAGAGAGAAAGAAAGATACTCCATTTAACACATTAGGAGGTTCTTTCTTGGTTTATTTTGGTATCAGTGCCTCTGTCTCCTTATTTTCTCAAGTCAGTTATTAAATGTTAGGAACCTTAAGAGCACATAGTTTCTCTGAATAGGAGGGCTGAGGTCAGTAGGCCGGGGTTTGAGTCCTGACTTGGATATTTGTCTCTGTGTTTTGAGAGCCTCTGTTGCCTCAATTGTAAAATGATTAGATTGCACCAGGTGACCTTTCAGTCTCTTGGAGTTCTAAATCATATTTCTGGTGCTCAGTTTCCCAATCTCTGCAATCAAGTTGACACATTTTACTTGTATATCTGGAACTGGTGTATGGGAAGTGGTTTGTTACTTCCCTGTTCAAGAAGCTTCAGTGACTCCCTATTGCTTCCAGAATAAACTACAAATTCCCGTTTGAAACTTAAATATCCCAATCTGGCATTGTCTAAATTATTTCCAGTCCACCTTTCCAGTCTTGTTTTATATTGCTATCTCACATACTCTTCATTCAAAATGACTTTGCCAACTCTCAGTGTCCCTGGTTTAGCTTTCTATTTCCTCCCTGTCTTCCTTTTCACAGTTTTAAATCTAAGTTAAATTATATAATATATATAATTATATAATAATACATAATAAAAAATAAGTTAAATCAGCACCATCTCTTACCAGTGTAGACTCCTCTTCCCCAGCTGTTAGTTCTCCCTTGAAATAATGGCTTTGCTGTCTGTAACTATCTCTCTCAACTTCCCCATTTTGGAAGGCAAATTCTGGGAGGGCAGGGATTGTTTTGTCCCAGCGCCTAGTACAGTGACTGGAATATGGTAATACTTCTTAAGTGCTCATTAAATCGATTTGAATTTGTAAGCCTTAAGGTACAACAAAGTTGCGATTGATATGACATAATCATACTTTGGAGGAAGGGATTGTGGTCCAGACTTAAACATATCTGATAAAAATTAGAAAGGATGGAGGCTGATTTTCAAGGTCTCATCATGGACCAGTCAATGTTTCCATGGCCCTGCCAAGCACTTGTGAAAGGACCTATCATGGACTATAATTCCTGGAGTGTAATAAGTGCTTAATAAATGTCTGTTGATTCCTGTTTCTTGAGTTGATCCTCATACACTGAAGCAATCCTCATTTTATCATGCTCCACTTTATTTCACTTTGTAGATGTACTTTTTTCTCCCCAACAAATTGGGGCAACTTTGTGACAGGCGAGTCTATCAGTACCATTTCTCTAACAATAGGTATGATGTTGTGTCTCTGTGTCACATTTTGGTAATTTTCACAATTATTTCAAATATTTTAACGAGTATTATATCTGTTATGTTGATCTGTGACCAGTAATCTTTGATGTTGCTATTGCAATTGTTTTGGGGCACCGCGAACCACACCCATTTAAGATAAATGTTGCATGTGTTCTGATTGCTCCACCAACTGGCTGTTCCCTTTTCTCTCTCCCTTTCCTCAGGCATCCCTATTCCCTGAGACACAACAATATTGAAGAATATTACGTAAACTTGGTTGATAAAATAGTAGCAGGATTTGACTCCAATTTTGAAAGAAGTTCTACTGTGGGTAAAATGTTATCAAACAGCATCTCCAGCTACAGAAATTGTTGTTTCTTGTTCATCCTTGATCTTCAAAGAGGACCAGTGACATCAGGAGGGTGGTGTCTTGACTTGCAAGCGAAATGAATTTAAGTGGAGCAGAGCTGTGCAAAGTCATCAGCCTTATTCTTTCCTCCAGAGTTATCAAAGTCCAGTGACAAGACATAGGTCAAGATGACTGGCGATGGCCCAGTTGCTACAGAGAAATCTTTCGTGAAAGGAAGAGTTACTCAATGTGACAGACTTTATGGTTGTCTCATTTTAAGCAATTGCCACAGCCACTCTGATCTTCAGCAACCACCACCCTGATCAGTGAGCATCCATCCACACTGAGGCAAGACCCTCCACAAGCAAAAAAGATTAAAGCTTGCTGAAGGCTCAGGTGATGGTTAGCATTTTGAGCAATTAAGTATTTTTTAAACCAAAGTATGTGTGTATGTTTTTAAAGACATAATACTGTTTCACACTTAGATTACAATATAGTATAAACATAAGTTTTATATGCATTAGAAAACAAAAACATTCATGTGACTTGCTTTATTGGGGTGGTCTGGAATTGAACCATATTATCTCTGATACATGCCTGTATGTGTAACTTTTATAGGTTTTGGACTTGTTCTCCTAACCTGGGTGTACACTAGCATGTCAAGTCTAAGGAGTAGAATTGACTACATGTTCCCTCTCAATATTCTAGGTGTGATCCTAAAAGTTTGTAAGATTTTCTCTAACGCTATTAACTTGAGTCCCCAATTCTGTTTTCTTCCCAATATCATTTGTCATTGCCTCTTAATATCTCTTCATTATCATTGATACTAGTGATTTGTTATCCCCTCAATATTAAACCAATTAATTAATATCACTGAGCTTTTATAAAAGGATATTTACTGAGAAGATATAGTAGGTCAACAGCAGTTGTGCCATAGTTAGTCTCTTAGAACTCCCTCCAACCTGAGGCAGACTCTCCTTTTAACTACCTTGGTCTCAGAGGAGAGTAGGCTGAACCTTAAAGTGATTGATATCATCCTTTCCATCACTAAGTTAATTTCTGGGCATGTCATGGCTGATGGACAAGCCAAGTGTCTTGGCTTTCTGGTCAACCTCCTGCTGCACTGAATCCTTCAGGCTGGGTCTCAGAGTTGTGAGAAGCACAACTCATTTCCATTACTGAGTTCTTTTCTGGACATGTCATGGCTGATGGACAAGCCAAGTGTCTTAGCTTTCTGGTCAACTTGCTGCTGCACTGAATCCTTCAGGTTGGGTCTCAGAGTTGTGCTTCTCACCAAACTGGGATGCCAGCAAACTCTAGTTCCTGGTTCTGGTGGTTCATCTGGCCTTTCTGCTCAATAACCTCATCTGTTCTATCTCCAATACTTATTCCCCTAAGACTAGGAAAGAATGAGACACAATGGAGACAGAAAAACAGTCTTAACAAATATTTACATCTTTATATCAGTTCTGGTGGGGAGGAGAATTGGCTGCTGAGGTTATATCTCGTATTCTGTGAGCCCCACAGTGGCTTATAGAAAAGATCCTGAGGATCACCAGAGAAGAGAGATGATTTCCTCCCTTGGAGTCTTTTCTAAGCACACTGAGTTTTGACTCAGTAGCCAGTTGAAGGGCATGACCCATAAATGGACAGAAAGCAGTCATAGCATACCTGTGCATGCTACAGAAGTGAAAGCAGAGTCCTGCATGACATGTATCTATAAATAGGTTCTCCAAGTATCCATGGGTTGGCACTAAGTATGCTTCTATGACTGGCCTCTCAGTGGTCAATCCCTCTGTGTCCTATAAGTGTGTATGTGTATATACATTATATGTATATGCTCATGTTGGATATATATATACACACACATGTATATAGTTGATTGGTTGTCCTTTGTGCTTGCAGGTCAAAATGATATCATTATAGGTATATATAATGATATCTGTATAAAACACTAATTATCATATATAATATAAGACATATAACAAATATATAAGCAGATTTATATGTAGACAATATAATATATAATAAATAAAATGGAGATTTATAGATTTATCTAAAGATTGCACAGTATTTCCTTTCAGTCTCCTGATAATCCTTTGTGGTAAGTATTCCTTTGCTCTATTATACCCATTTAACAGATAAGAGAACTGAGACTGAGGCTGAGCATTTTGTTGACTTGCTTAAGGTTCCACGGCATGGATATTTCTGGGAAAGGTTTGAGTTCTTTGGGCATTCTGAGTACGCAATCTTAATGCCTTCTTCCTCTGGACACCAGTTTGTTAAAATGTCTTTCCCAAAATATAGTTCTTAGAACTGAATAGAATATTTCAAAGGCAGGTCTGGATGGGCCAACCCTTATCGGTCTCAGCAAGACTGATTTCTCATGACCTTGATTCTGAGGCTTACCAGCTAGGTCACTCTGGGTAAGTCTCAGCATCTCTGAACCTTATTTTGTTTGTTTATAAGATGAGGGAAATGCATACCTATGGTTGTGAGGAAAGTATTTTGTAAACTTCAAAATGCAAAAGAAACGGGAGTTCTAATGATAATCTGGACAGTGGATGTTCGCCGATGGAGACAGAAGTAAAACTGGCACTAGTCGCTCTCTCTTGGGAAATTTGGTGGAAGAGAGGATTGGCTGCATTCCCGTTAGCCTGAGGCAACACAACCCTGCTCTAGACTTTTTACAGTTTTCCTCACGTGTGTTTGGCTGAGCAGGGGAGATCCCAGGAGGCTGGCTGGTACCCATGGCCACACTCCCTGGAAGCTCAGGCTCTGCCTGTGTTCCTTCCTACCTTCTCGGGACAGCTAGATGACATAATGGATGGAGCGCTGGGCTTGGAATCAGGAAGACTCATTTACCTGAGTTCAAATCTGGCCTCAGAACCATATTAGCTGTGAGACCCTGGGCAAGTCACTTAATCCTTTTTGCCTCAGTTCCTCATCTGTAAAATGAACTGAAGAAGGAAATGGCAAACCATTCCAGTATCTTTGCCAAGAATATTCCAAATAGAGTCAAAAAGAGGTGGCCATGACTGAAAAAAGACTGAATAACAACATTCTCTTTCTGTTCTTTCTGGCACCAATTTCTAAGCCATTGCCGTCAAGCCATTGGTCATCTCTTTGCCAGGTTGAGAGACATTGAGGACTTGACGTCAGAAAGTCAGGAAGACCCATACTCGAATCCTGCCTCAGATACATAATAGCTGTGTGACCCTGGGCAAGTTATTCTCAGAGCCTCCATTTCCTCAAAATAAAATAGAGATAATAATAACACCTGGTTCATAGGACTATTGTGAGAACCAAGCGAGATAATAATATAGGGTGTACCAAAAATCTTAGTTCGATTCATTGTTCAATAAGCTTTAGTAGATTAAAAGTTCACTAAAACTTTTGGAACGCCAAGAATATAAAGTACTTTATAAATCTTTAAATATTTATATGTAAGATAGATTGTTGCTGTTGTTACCAAAGCTAATCCTAATAGCCAACATTTATATGGCACTTTCAGGTTTGCAAGAATATGTTCATTTGATCATCTTCATAAGAGGAATGCTCATTGTATAGTGTGGTACCAGCCCCCTAAGACTTGCCCACATATGAGCCCTAACTTAGGGCTTCCCCAGCCCAGATACAGGGATTTCCCTAAATCCCACCCCAGGACATGGGGGCTATCTCAACTTGGAGAGCAAGACAAGCCAACCCTGACCAGACATAGGGATGGTTCCAGCTGGGACATGAGGACACTCTCACTCTTCTATTCATGACCAGAGACAGGAACTGCTCCATATTATCCAGAAAAATGATCTGGGATTATGGATTTACAATTAAAGGGGACTGTAAACTGTGGGTCCTGATGCCATATGGGGTCTCATATGTGAATGTGGGGGAATGTGAAATTATGATTTATTATCTGTAAATGTTTAATTTGCATACTTATTTTATATACCTGTATAGTGGGATCATGTAACAATTTCTTGGGCAAAAAAGGGCCACAAGTGGAAAAAGTTTAAGAAGCCCTGGGCTTGTCCATCCTCCTCCTTCATTTTGTAAACTAGGAAATTAAGGCTCCTAAAATTTCTTGGGATCACAAATTTAGAACTAGGATTGTAGATGTGGTTGAGTCCTGCCTCTCTCTTTCAAAGATGAAATCGTCTTGACTTCAAGTTTTGTTATCCATCCACTGCACCACATTGCCAAGGTCTTGCTGGCAGTTTACATGGATAGATAAATAAAACATTCATTAAACACTTAATATATGTCAGGTTAGGTGCCAGGGTTACAAATACAAGTGAACAAGATAGTCTGTATCCTCAAGGAGCTTACATTTTAATTAGGGAGGATCACACACAAGAAGGAACTGGAAGGGAGGAGTCAGAGTGAGTTAAGTTGGGAATCATGGCTGGGACTCTCAAATCTGAGCTCTGGTTTCCAAGTACAGAATTCTCTCTGGTTCCCCAGGCAAGCTGCACCCTTCGCTTGAATTCAGGGATTTCCTAGCCTTCTCCTAACATGGAAACTTTCCTTGTTCAAGCATGGGATCCTCCCCATCACGGGCATGAGACACTCCCAATCTGGGTGCAGGGCTGTGCCCAATTTGGAATAGGTACCCTGCAATACTAGTCCCAGGAGCTTTCCCAGCCCGGCTCAGACTGAGGATGTCTTCCTTACCCAACATTCTTTTGCTTTCTTGCCTAACTCAGTTTGAGCAGCTGCAGTTTCCCAGGGAGAAACTCTCTTGGGGAGGACAATGGGGCCATATTCCCCTGCTCTTAGTGAAGGAGGCAGGAACTGTCCAGCATTCTCTCTTGTTTCTATAGAAACCAAATAAATGAGCATCCTTAGCAAAAGCGACCTGAATAGAAGCCCCCCATCCCAGCTCCCCACTTCTACTATGCTACCAGTTCAACACAACATTGTCTGAAGCACAAGATGGTTCTTGGTCTCTATAGCAGTGACGACTATTGCCTTCATGTGGCCTGGATTTTAGAGACTCTGAGGATCCCTTCTATGTGTTTGGAACTATACCCTCAATCCAGCAACCTTTTCCTGGGGAGTCCTAAATCCCAGAGCTGGAAGGTTGTTAGAAAGCATCTATTCTACCTGTCCCCTTTGTCTTCCCCCTTCTACAGAATGGGGAATCTGAGAGGGCAAAAAGATTTACCCAAGGTCACACAGCAAATTGGGACCCAAATCTAGTTTGATTCTCTGTCCAGTGTTTTCTCACTCTGTCCTCCCTCCACCTCTCTGGGACTGGCAGGAAAAGGATGGTAGCTAGAAAAAGATCCCCTATCCCCAGAAGCCCCAGGGAACCCCTGACCCTCATTGGTGGGGCCTCGTGCTGGCTTGTACCCCGACTACCTGACTCGGGAGAGTTTCCTGGCAAAGACTCGGATGACTTTGCTGTAGTTTCCGCGGTTTCAGAAGCTACCCAAGCGACATTATTTTAAGCCTATCTGGATATAGCACAAACACTCTCACCCCGTCTGTTCTGTGAAACGCAGATCCCCGGAACAGGAACGCAGCTCCCGAGTGCCTAATACAATATTCCCCAGAGATCCCTGGCAGCATCCTGGGCCCCTCGCCTGCCTGAGGCCTGTTCAGGCTGCTGAGCTGTCTGCCAGTGCCCTGGGCCTACTGTAGGGGACAGGGACCAGGAACTGGAGCTGGCAAGGGTCGGTTTGGGGGGGAGGGGCTTGGAAGACGTTGCAGAGCATCATAGCCTGGATCATTGACTGGATGCCTTTCCCACCCTGTCCCTTGGGAGCTGGGGCCTGTAATCTGCCCCACCCTTGAGGTGGCACCCCTCCCCCATCCCCCTGATCGGTGGGGAACGCTTCTGAGTGTTTCTGGCCCGGTGACAAGAGTTCTACTCCCACAACTTGCATATGTCTCATCCCGAAGCCGGGGAGTGTGTCCAACAAACCCCACTGAAAAGACAGGTTGTTGAATATTTTTTCTCTCATCACTAAAAAGGATTCCCTGCTGGGTGTAATCAAGGCCCACAAACTTGCGGGCTGCCGGCAGTGCGAACGAACTCCGAGCTCCAGCACAGGCTCATTTATTGGTGTTAAATTCAGACTTAGGCAGGAGATGCAAAGACATCCAGGGAGCAGTCTGGCCTCCCAACCACCCGTTACAGGGAGATTAGGCATTTCGCTTATTTTTGTCCACATGAAGTTGGAGGAACTTTCCCTGCAAAGTTTCAGGGATTGGGGATCATTGAGGCAGCATCCATTTGTTCCTTTGCTTTGATGATGAGGGGGACAACCTCCTTTTCCCCCATTCATCAGCCAGCAAACATGGGGCAGAAATGGGGGAGCTGGGGAAAGCTCGGAAAACATGGGTCCATGGCTCATGTCAGAACCAAAGAGTGCACCCATTTATTTTATTTTATTTTATTTTTTTATTTTACTTTGCTCAGGCAATTGGGGTTAAGTGACTTGCCCAGGGTCACACAACTAGGAAGTGTTAAGTGTCTGAGGTCAAATTTGAACTCAGGTCCTCCTGATTTCAGGACTGGTGCTCTATCCCCTGAACCATCTAGTTATCCCTGGACCAGGTTTTTTTTTTTCCCCTAAGTTTTAAAAATTCTTTTCACATTGCTGCCATTTCCCAGGGACTCTCCCAATTAATGAACCTTCCTTTAACAAAGAAACAAAGCAATTAAACACTTTGGCCAGCTATGTATTTATGCCTTGCTCTTTACTTACAGTTCCTCACCTCTTCATTGAAAGGCAGGAGGCAGTCCTCTGAAATCATAATCAGTTATTTCATTGATCAGAGTTTTGAGGAACAGGACCTATTTGTTCCAAAGAGTAGGTCTTCCACCTTCCCGTGTGCTGCTCACTTGTCTTGCCTCTGAGAGCATACTGGCTCAGTATACTCCTTCGGGGGGTGAGCCCATGCTGAAAGAGAAGCTCAATCTTGGGGAGGTGAGATGGCTAGAGAACATCCTATGGACTTATCATAAAAGCCTAGAACTTTACAGAGGGAGAAACTGAGGCTCAGTGAGGTTCAGCTATTTGCTCAAGTGGTTGGGTTGAGCCTGGAGCTATGAGTTTAGAGATCTTTGAGTTTAAAACCCCCCTCCCCCATTTTACTAATGAGGAATCTGAGAAAGAAAGTCATACAAGTAGTATGTGACTTGAGCCAGACTCTGACGTTCATCCTTACACTCTAGTGGGAAGTCTGTTTCTCATCCTACTTTGCTTTGTAGGTACCTGGATGATTTTGGTATGCTATTATTAGACTAAGTTTTCTAAGTGCAGGAGCTCATCTTCTTCAACTCTGTGTCCTTGAAACCCAGAGATGTGTTCACAGTAGGGACCCCCCGTAAATCTTGGTGGAATGAACCCATAAAAGAAAGGTGAGATGGAGATACTGAGTATCTGAGCGGGAACAGCGAGTCAGAGGCTGTAAATATCTTTTGGAGAGCGCCCTAATCAAAAGCCTCTCATGGCCCTCCATGGATCCCTGGTGACCATATAGAAGGAGTAGGGTGGGTCACAAGCACATGGGAAGGGGCAGACTTCCCAGTGCTTTGAGATTGTCTGTGGTCTTCTCTTTTTCCAGCAAAAGGACAAAGGAGGTCTTTTTTTTTTTTTTTTTTTTTTTTTGGCTGTGAGACTCCTAAGACACAGGCTCTGAGAGACAGACCACCTGGAAGGAATGTCTTTTTGGGAAAATTCTGAGGGCATGGGAACAGCACTTGGTCTTGAAACCTGGGCAACTCTCCCCCCTCCCTCAACTCTAGAATCCTGGACCCTCCATAGGGGTATTCCAAATTCAAATGTTTAAAATCCAAGCCACTTAAACAATTGAGGATAAAAGTTCAGAGTTTTCAAGGGAAAGTCCTTGCTCAGTCTCTGAAAATTTTAGTTGGGGAGGGGCGTAAGGTGATTCACTTAAAACCATAGGGAAATGCACAATTAATGGAGGGGGAGAGAGAGAGAGAGAGAGAGAGAGAGAGAGAGAGAGAGAGAGAGAGAGAGAGAGAGAGAGAGAGAGAGAGCACACAAGTCAGATATAGGCATCTATTTTTAATAATTTGTTTATTTAATATTTTCCCCCAGTTACATTTGAAACATTTTTTAAAACTTTTGAGTTCCAGGTTTTCTCCCTTATCCCCACTCTTAATTAAGAACTATAGGTTTCTATCTATACTTGAGCATAGGCTGAAATGATACATAAGCATTGGCTGAAATCCACTATCTCCCAGGATCTTCCATGCCCAAAGCCTAGGGTCTTCCAAATTTTTCTCCAAAAATGATACAGGGATCTTGGGTATTCCCTATCTTCTCTCTTGGCCTCATTTTGTTTTGTTAAATGAGAGTGTTGAATATTCCTCATCTCTATGTTCTAATGGTCTGTGTTCTAAAATACTATGTTCCAAGGTCTTTCTTAGCTCTGATATTCTCTGTTCTAAGCATCATTCAGCTCTAATATTCTGTGTACTAGATGCTTTCTAGACTTGACATTCTGTATTCTATATTTTAAAGTCCCTCTCAGCTCTAATAGTCTGTATTTTATGTCCTTAGGTCTGTTCCAGTTCTGACATTCTTTGTTCTCTGTTTTAAGGTTACTCTCAGCAGTGTCTTCAAAGATTTAATCAATTTATCATTTTTAATTAAAAAGTATTTATGAATTTTACACCATAATAATTTTGATATTTAGCCCCTCCAAACATGCTGACCCCCTCCTTTGTAATAGAAAAAAGGAAAGGGTTAAGCAAAAATGACTCACAATCTAAGCTTCTGACAATGTATGCTACATTCTGTTTCTGTCTCTGACATTCTATGTACTCTGCTCTAAGGATCCTCCCGGATCTGACATTCTATGCTCGCTTTTCCAGGGTCCCCCTCCAGCTCTGTCATTTTATGGTCTATACTACAACACTGCATTTTCTAAGGTCTCTTTCAGCTCTGACATTCCATGCTTTTGTGACTTGGGTAGGAGTATAGGAGGAGTGTTATTTTGGCCCAAAGTTACATCAAGTCGAAAATAAAAAGTGTGAATGGGAAATGGCAAGGATGATCTCAGAAAACCCTAAAAAATAAAGAATTCCCCCTTGCAAGCACTCTTTGTCTCTGTCCTTCTCTCTGTTCTTCTCTGTCCTTTCTCCCATTCTTTGTGATTTTTTTCTCCTGTTCTTTCTTGTCCTTTGTTTCTCTGTATTCTCCCTTTTGTCTGTTGTTCCTTCTGTCTATCTGTTGTTCTCTCTGTCTGTTGTTCTCTCTCTCTCTCTCTCTCTCTCTCTCTCTCTCTCTCTCTCTCTCTCTCTCTCTCTCTCTCTCTCTCTCTTTCTCTCTCAAAGATCAGCACATTGCAAAGACAGGTTGTTGAATATTTTCTCTCTCATCACTAAGAAGGACTCCCTGCTGGGTGTAATCAAGGCCCACAAACTCCCGGCTGCCGGCAGCGTGAACAAGCCAAGCTCCCAACACAGACCCGATCAGCTAAATTCAGACACGCACAGGGCAGAGGCCCACAGGCGTGGTCAGCTTGCCCTGCTGAGCTGTGTTTCCACAGTTGAGGTATTCAAAATTTCCTTAATTCCTCCATCCTGCTTACATAGTGTCTACTTACATTTATGCCAACCTGCCTAATAAATTAGGAAATATATTTGGAAGATCAACTGAGTATCCAGAGCATTGTCTTGATACTATTTTTCTTTATGTGCCTCTTGTTTAAGAGCTCTAAAATTCCCAATGAAAAAACCAAACGTGAGCCAGAAGAGGGTAGATTCCACTGCTCCTTCTTTTTCCCATCCCTTATCCCACCCCTCTCTGTATTTTTAGATTGCAACGGGGATAGGAAGTTCCTATTTAGATCCTGGAAGAGTGTCATATAAGAGCCTCATACCGGTGGTCAGAAAACCGAGGTTAAAGTTTCAGCTTTTCCAGTAATTCATTTTATGATATTGGGCAAGTCACTTCCTCTTAGACATTCAATTTTTATCTCTATGAAAGACTGGATGATCATTAAGGACTTTCCCAGTTCTTATATTCTGTGACTATGAATGAAAGGATAAAGCTTCTCCCAATCTTCCCATGGTAGGTTGCTAGTGAGCCCTGCAGGGCTCCACATTGGGTTTTCTTGAGAGGTTTTAGAACGGTCAGGAAAGAGATTCTCTGGACATCATTTGA
>NC_067400.1:564275601-564433101 GCF_016432865.1 Antechinus flavipes
TTGCCTCCATTCTTCATATAGAAAATGGGAGCAGCAACTTCAGCCTGTTCTCAACATCCCTTGGATATTGGGAGGAGAGCTGACCACAGGTGACTGAGGTAGAAGAATAAGAATGTGGGCCGCATTTTCTTGGGAATTGGTTGGTTGATCTAGTTTTCACCAACTTTTCAAGATTCAGTAAAACACATCTCACAGATTAGAGAGAAGGATGTTTGGGGTGTCCTTATACTTCCCTACTTGATATCTAGACAGAGTTAGGACTAAGAACTCCCTACAACTATCTGGGATGAGCCCCTATCTTTTCTAAGTTTATCTCCAGCTTTGAATCAGTAGACAGTACTACTTTCAAGACAGAAAAATCTTATAACCCAACTCTTTTAAACTTTTTTTAAAATAATTTTTTATCAATGTCTTTTTTATATCATGATAAATTTTCCAATAACCCTTCTCCTTCCAGAGAGTTATGCCATATAGCAAATAACATTTTAAAAGACAAAAAAGGGGAAAAACAACAAAATTGATAAATATATTATAAGATGAACTCATCAGACTGAAAATATACACTTATGTACCTTCTACCTCTGCACAGGGGGTGACATCTGGATATCTTCTTTAGAACCATGTTTGTTTTTTTCAAATTTTTCAAGATTCAATGATGATTAAAAGTTCTTTCCATTTGTGTTATTGTCATCATTGTGCATGCAGTTTTTTGATCCTGATTACTTCACATCAGTTCATGTAGCTTTTTCTACATGAATTCATCATGTCATCTTCTCTTTCAATATAGTAATACTTTATTACTTTTCTGTACCTCAATTTGTTTAATCATTCCCCAATTGATGGAAATCTACTTTGTTTCCTTCTTTCTTTACAGAGAAAGATATTTGGCCCAGCTCTATCACAAGCTATGTGGCAAAGGACAAATTATTTAACTAGATCTCAGTTTATTCATTTGTAAAATCAAGGATTTGGGTAAAGTTCCTATGGTATAACAGATATCACAGAGAGATAGACAAAAAGGGATAGAGAGAGATCACAGACACATAGAGAAACAGAAAAAACAGAGAGAGAGAGAGAGAGAGGAGAGAGAGAGAGAGAGAGAGAGAGAGAGAAAAAGAGAGAGAGAGAGAAGAAAGAAGAGAGAGGGAAGAGAGAAGAGAAAGGGAGGCAGGGAGAGAGGGAGGGAGAGAGAGGGAAAGAGAGAGAAAGAAGAAAAAGAGAGAGAGATCTCTGACTGCAGATTTGCAGACCCAACATTTGAAACCTAGCTCTTCTGCTCACTATCTATGTGATCATGTGCAAGATATTTTTACTGTCTGGGCCTCAGTTTATTCACCTAAAAAGTTAGAGAGTTGGATTTTTAGGTTTCTTTCAGCTCTAAACCTAATATCCTATAAGGTCTTAAATAGGAAGGGGCTCTCTCAAGATCACACAGATATTTAGTGGAAGAGCTAGGATTCAAAGTTGGATCACATGCCCTCCAATTCATTAGTCTACAGAGAGAGTCAGAAAAGATAGGACTTTAGTGAAGTTCTTGTATT
Organism: Antechinus flavipes; assembly: GCF_016432865.1. Lineage (NCBI taxonomy): Eukaryota > Metazoa > Chordata > Mammalia > Dasyuromorphia > Dasyuridae > Antechinus > Antechinus flavipes. The sequence continues at coordinate 564,277,143 of NC_067400.1, forward strand.
TTTACTTTTCTAATTAGTCTCTGTCATTGGCTGTCAGTAATAATAATACCTAGCATTTCTATAGCACATTAAGGTTTGCAAAACATTTTGCAAAGATTGTCTCAGTTGACTCTTACAACAATCCTGTGAATTAAGTATCCTAGGTATCAATCTCCAAATTTTAGAGATAAGAAAACAGAGATTTTTAAAAAGTGAAGCTACTTGCCCATGGTCACATATATTGTTAATGAAGATCAGAAAAAGGATTTGAAATCAGGCCATACTCAAAATCTAAGTCCACCATGTGTCTAAAAGCCCCAAAGTTAAAAGCTATATCATACATCAAACATTTATTCTTACTTCAATGCCTCAAAAGCCCACAGTTTCATTACTGTACATCTTCCCTCCTATAACACAAACCTTCATACTTATGTAGACTAGAAATTTTATTCTATTTATTAAAGCTTTTTATTTTCAAAACATATACATAATTTTCAACATTCACTCTGCAAAACCTTGTGTTCCAAAATTTTTCCCCTCCCTTCCTTCTACCTCTCTCTGAGATGACCAATAATCCAATATATGTTAAACACGTGTAATTCTATGCACATTTCCATAATTATCATGCTGCCCAAGAAAAATCAGATCAAAAAAGAAAAAAATGAGAAAGAAAACAAAATGCAAGCAAACAACAACAAAAAGAGTGAAAATGCTGTGCTGTGATCCACACTCAGTTCCCCCCGTCCTCTCTCTGGATGCAGATGGATTTCTTCATCACAAGACCACTGGAACTGTGATCATCTGATTGCTGAAAAGAGCCACGTTCATCAGAACTAATCATTGTATGATCTTGCTATTGCTGTGTACAATGATTTCCTGGTTCTGATCATTTCACTTAGCATCAGTTCATGTAAGTCTCTCCAGGCCTCTTTGAAATCATCCTGCTGGTCGTTTCTTATAGAACAATAATATTCCATAACATTCACATACCATAACTTATTCTGCCATTGTCCAACTGATGGGCATCCACTCAGTTTCCACTTCCTTGCAACTACAAAGAGGGTTGCTACAAACATTTTTGCACATGTGGGTTCCTTTCCCTCCTTTTTGATCTCTCTGGGATAGAGGACTAGTAGAGACACTGATAGTTCAAAGGTATGCACATTTTGATAGCTCTTTGGGCATAGTTCCAAATTGCTCTTCAGAATGGTTAGACCAATTTATAACTCCACCAACAATGTATTAGTTCCCCAGTTTTCCCAGATCACTTCCAACATTTGTCATTGTCTTTTCCTGTCATCTTAGTCAATCTGAGAGGTGTGTAGTGGTACCCCCAAATTGTCTTAATTTAGATCAAATGGTATGCACAGTTTGATAGCCCTTTGGGCATAGTTCCAAGTTCACAACCCCCTCAACAATGCATTAATGTCTCAGTTTTCCCACATTCCCTACAACATTCATCGTTATCTTTTCCTGCCATCTCAGCCAATTTGAGGGGTTTGTAGTTGTACCTCAGAATTTAGACCAGAAATTTTAAAAGGTGTCTAAAAACTTCAAAACATAGTTAACTATATAAAAAAATTAAAAACCTATTATTTATTTTAACATTCATTTTTTAAAAATCCCACCATTTTGTTTTGGATTTTCTTCCTCATTCCAACTCTTTCCCTACCGATTATAAAGGCAAGAAATGTGACATCAGTTACACATATGAAATAATGTAAAACATATTTCCATATTACTCATGTTAACCCATAGAAAAATAAAGTGAAAAATATGCTTCAATCTACATTCAGACTCTATCAGTTCTTTCTTTGGAGGTGGTTCACATTTTTCATCTAATTATATTAGATCATTGTATTGATGAGAATAGTTAAATTGTACACAATTGATCATCATACATTATTGCTATTACTGTGTATAATGTTCTCTTGGTTCTGCTCATTTTAATTTGAATCAGTTAACGTAAGACTTTTCAAGTTTTTCTGGAACAATCCTGCTTGTCATTTCTTATAGCACAATAGTATTCCATTACAATCATATATCATTACTTGTTTAGTCATTCCCTAATTGATGGGCATCTCTTCAATTTCTAGTTCTTTGCCAACACAAAAAGAGGTGCTATAAACATTTTTGTACATATAGATCTTTCCTCTTTTCCTTGATTTCTTTGGGTACTGCTTGATCAAAGCTATGGGTTTCATAGCTTTTTTGGTATAATTTTAAATCACTTTCCAGAACAACTGGATCAGTTCTCAACTCCACCAACAATGTATTAGTATCTTAATTTTTCCACATCTCAACATTTGTCATTTTCCTTTTCTGTCATACTATTAATCTGATAGTTGTGAGGTGGTACCTCAGAATTGTATTTCTCTAATCATTAGTTACTTAGAGCATTTTAAAATATGGCTATAGATAGCTTTGATTTCTTTTTCTGAAAACTGCCTGTTCATATCCTTTGACAATTTATCAATAGGGGAATTACTTATATTCTTATAAATTTGACTCAGTTCTCTATAGATGTGAGAGATGAGGACTTTATTATTAACTTGCCATTAATTTCCCCAACCCCAATTTCCTGCTTCTTTTCTAAATTTGACTGCATTTGTTTTGTTTGTGAAAACCTTTTTTAATTTGTCATAATCAGAAATATTAATTTTATATCTCATAATGCTTTCTATCTCTTGCTTGATTATAAAATGTTCTCTGATCCATAGATGTGATAGATAAAATTTTTCATGCTCCTTCAGTAACACTAATTATTAATACTAATATGATAGTATTCTTTGTGTCTAAATAATATACCCATTTTTACCTTATCTTGGTGATGTGAGATTTTGGTCTATACCTGATTTTTTCCAAATTGCTCTTCAGTTTTTCCAACAATTTTTGTCAGTGAGTTCTTGTCCCCCAAATTCAGTTCTTTGGGTTTATCAAACACTAGATTATTTTGGTTATTTACTCTTATGTATTGAGTTATTAAACCTAGTTATAAAAGAAGAAAAAGATGTCCAAGGAATTAGAATAGGCATGAGGGAAATAGCATTGTTTTTTAAATGAAATTAAAATAGATCATTTCACTGATGCACCACTCTATTTCTTAGCCAATACCAGATTATTTTTTATGATTATTGCTTTGTAATACAGTTTGAGATTTGGAATTGCTAGGGTATCTTCCTAAACATTTTTTTAAATTTGATATTCTTGATCTTTTGTTCTTCTAGATAAATTTTTTAATTGATTTTCTAGCTCAATAAAATATTTTGGTTTTGATTCCTTGATTGGTATGACACTGAATAAGTGAATTAATTTAGGTGGAATTGTTATTTTTGTTATATTGGCTTGGCCAATATAATAGTTCTCCAGTTGTTTAAATCGGTCTTTATTTGTGTAAAAAAAGTTTTGTAATTGTGTTCATATAGTTCCTCAGTTTGTCTTGTAAAATACTCACAATTATTTTATATTATCTGCTATTATTTGGATTTTCTCTATCTCTTCTTGCTGTTTTTTGTTGGTAATATATAGAAATGCTGATGATTTGTGTGGGTTAATTTTATATCATCCAATTTTGCTGAAGTTATTAATTGTTTCAACTACTTTTAAGTTAATTCTCTAGGATTCTCTAAATATATCATCATATCATTCTGCAAAATGATACTTTTTACTCATTGCTTATTCTAGTTCCTTTGATTTTTTTTTCTTCTCTTATTGATATATTTAGCATTTTTACACAATATTGAATAATAGTGGTGCTAATGTTCACCTCTGATCTTATTGGGAGGGCTTCTAGCTTATATCTATTACAAATAATGCTAGCTGATGGTTTTAAATAGATATTAGTTATCATTTTAAGGAAAACTTCATTTATTCCTATGCTTGTTAGGTTTTTTTAAAATAAGATTAAGTGTTTTATTTAGTCAAAAACTTTTTTTCTGCATCTATTGGATAATCATATAATTTTTATTGTTTTTATGGCCAATTATGCTGATAGTTTTCCTAATACTGAACCAACCTTATATTACTGATACAAATCCCACCTGGTCATAATGAATGATCTTTGTGATATATTGCTATGTTATCCTTTCTAGTATTTTTTTTTTTTCATCAACTTTCATTAGGAAATTGGCCTATAGTTTTTTCTCTGTTTTTGTTCCTCTTTTAGATATTAATCATATTTGTGTCATAAAATAAATCTGGTTACAATCCTTTTTTGCCTATTTTCAAATGGTTTATATAGTATTGGAATTAATTTTTCTTGAAATATTTGGTAGAATTCACTTGTAAATCCTAAATGGTCCTGGGAACTTTTTTTAGGGAGTTTATTTATGGCCTGCTCAATTTCATTTTCTAATATGATTATTTAGTTATTCAGTTCCTTACCTGTTAAACAGGGAAACTTTAAAAATATTCATCCATTTCACTTAGATTGTCAGATTTATTAACATAAAATTGGACAAAATAGCTCCTAATAATTATTTCAAATTTCATATTCATCCATGGTGAATTTATCCTTTAAATTTTTGATAATATTAATTTGGTTTTTTCTTCTTTTAAATCAAATTTGGTTTGTCTATTTTACTATTCCCCCATATAAAACTAGATCCTCATTTAATTTATTAATTTTTTTCTTTCAATTTTATTAAACTTTTCTTTGATTTTCAGGATTTTTAATTTGGTGTTTTATTGGGGATTTTACATTTGTTTCTTTTTTAGTTTTTAATTGCATTTTTAATCCCTCAAATTTTGTTATTTGTCTCATTTTTGTCATTCTCTTTCATAAAATTGTTTATGATTTGTTATTTAGTCCATTCATTCTTCAGGATTAAATTATTTAGTTTCCAATTAATTTTTGATTTACATTTAACATGGCCCTTTGTCAAATATATTTTTATTGTATTATGATTTTAAAAGGATGAATTTAGTATTTCTGATTTTTTCCATTTTTTATGAGATTTTTGTTCTCTAATACATGGTCACTTTTTAATGAAGATGCCATGTATAGCTGAGAAAAAGCTTTACTTCTTTCTATTTCCATTCAGTTTTCTATCATAGATATATGTCCATAATATCTAACTTTTCTAAAATTCTATTCATCTCTTTAAATTCTTTTTTATTTATTTTATCATTAGATTTTTCTAGTTTTGAGAGGGAAAAGTTGAGATTGCCCACTATTATAATTTTACTATATCCTCTTATAACTCATGTTTTGTTGTTTTTAATTGTTTATCCATGTCCAACTTTACATAACTCTATACAGTCTAGCACACCAGACCCTTTTTTCCCTCCACTGTCTTGCAAACCCTATCCAAAATCATGTTCATTGTTTCCATGGTACCATCTTTCCATCTCATTCTCTGCCATCCCCCTTTCCTTTTGTTTTTTAAATATCCTTTCCTAATACAAAATCTTTTTCAATAAATCTTGTCTCCTCTGGTCAAAGTATCTAAGATTCAACTTCCATATTTGATCTTTCAGTGAATAATTCAATTAATTTCTTTAATTATTGACTGATTTGATTTAATAATTTTTCCTGTAAGAATTTGGATGCTATGCCATTTGGTGCATATATGTTTAGTTTTTTGTTGTTGTTGTTGTTGTTGTTGTTGTTGTTGTTGTTGTTGTTTTACATGTATCTCTTGTAACCATCATATTATTGGGTTCTAGTTTCTGATCTATTCTGCTATCTACTTCCATTTTATGGGTGAACTCATTACATTCACATTCAAAATTGTGATTAGTATGTATTTCCCTCTATCCAATTTTCTTCTCTCTCTTTCTCTCTGTGTCTATCTCTGTGTCTGTCTCACTGTGTCTGTTTCTCTGTGTCTGTGTCTATGTCTATGTCTGTCTGTCTATCTCTTTTTTTCTCTTTTTTTTTGTCCCTCATCAAAAGTCAATTTTTCTTCTATTTCCTCCTTCAATCTGTCTTCCCTTTTATCATCACTCCCTTCTGTTATCTCTTTCCTCTCCTATTTCCCTCTTAGGTAAGTTACATTTCTATACATGCCTGAGTGTGTGTGTGTGTGTATGTGTGTGTCTGTTCTTCCCTCTTAAACTAGTTCCTATGTGAGTGAGATTCAAGTATTTCCCATCACTTCCCATATTTTCCCCTCTTTTATACATACTTCTCCCATGTGAGAAAACCTTTCCCATTCTGTCTCTCTTTTTTCTTCTCCCAGTACATTCCTCTTTCTTATACATTCTTTTTTTGAAATCATTCTGACATAATTAACTCATATTCATGTTCTCTACCTATGTAATCTCCTTTTAACTGCCATAACAATGATAGAGTTGTTACAGTTGTTCTTGTTGTTCATCTTTTGTTTTCAGAGAGAACCAATGACATCATGGAGTAATATCTTGATTTGTGCAAAATCATCAGACATACTCTCTCTTCCAAAGCCATTGAAAGGCAGTGGAAAGACAAAAGTCAAGTTTACTGGTCATAATGACCCAGTATACAGTGGATGACCTTGGAATCTTCAATGTCTGACCAAATTCTAAGTGTTCCACTATGCCTTCTTCATCTGGCTTTGTATTTATTGGAACAAATCATTCTTATCCATCCATTCATCTAAGGGAAGTCTTCACATACTTGGGAGAGATATTTCCCTAACCCATCAATAGGTATTAGGCTTGTTAGTTAACCTCAATCTGGTTTAGCCTATCTGTCAAGATGGTTTTACCAGATGATGACTGCTAGACATGCTACAGCTTCTTGGAGCCACAGGTAACAGTTGGGCGAGAGATGTACAACAAAGGTAGATAAGCAGTCCTGAAAAGAGCTCAGCAAGTTCATGCACCAGAAGTGTTAGACCTCTCCAAACACTCCCATATATCCCATCTATCTTCTTACCAGATCAGAGTGTAAATAGTTTAAATTTATTGAGACCTTAAGATTACTCATTCATGTTTACCTTTTTATGCTTCTCTTAAATATTGTTTCTGAAATTCACTTTTCTATTCAGCTCAGGTCTATTTTTTAAAATTAAGAATGCTTAAGAGGCCTCTATTTCATTAAATGTCCATCCTCTTCTCACTCCCTCTCCAAGATTATATTCAATTTGTCTGGGTAGGTTATTCTTTTTTTTTTTTTTAATAATAGCTTTTTATTTACAAGTTATATGTATGGGTAATTTTACAGCATTGATAATTGCCAAACTTTTTGTTCCAATTTTTCCCCTCCTGCCCCCCATCTCCTCCCCTAGATGGCAGGATGACTAGTAGATGTTAAATATATTAAAGTATAAATTAGATACACCATAAGTATACATGACCAAGTCGTTATTTTGCTGTACAAAAAGAATCGGACTCTGAAATATTGTACAATTAGCCTGTGAAGGAAATCCAAAATGCAGGCAGGCAAAAATATAGGGATTGGGAATTCAATGTAATGGTTCTTAGTCATCTCCTGGAGTTCTTTCTCTGGGTGTAGCTGGTTCAGTTCATTACTGCTCCATTGGAACTGATTTGGTTCATCCCATTGCTGAAGATGGCCAGGTCCATCAGAATTGATCATCATATTATATTGTTGTTGAAGTATATAATGATCTCCTGACCCTTCTCGTTTCACTCAGCATCAGTTCGTATAAGTCTCTCCAGGCCTTTTCTGAAATCATCCTGTTGGTCATTTCTTTGGGCAGGTTATTCTTAATTGCAATTCTAGCTGTCTTGTCTTTTGAAATATCATATTCCTCTGCTACTTTAATGGCTTGTTCAATCTTGTGTGATTCCACAATATTTGAATCATTTCTTTCTGGTTGTTTAAAACATTTTCTCTTTGACCTGAGAGCTCTGGAATTTGACTATTCCTAGGAGTTTATCATATTGAGATATCTTTCAGGAAGTAATCGGCGGATTCTTTCAATTTCTGTTTTACCTTGTGAATGTAAGATATCAAGGCGGTTTTCCTTGATAATTTCTTGAAATATGATGTCTAGACTTTTTTTTTTGGTCATATATTTTAGATAGGCTAATTATTCTTAAATGATCTTTACTTGATTGGTTTTCTAAGTCAGTGTTTCTGATGAGATATTTCACCTTTGTTTCTATTTTTTCATTCTTTTGACTTTGTGTTATTGTTTCTTGATGACTCATGGAGTCATTAGTTTCCATTTGCTTAAATTCCAATTTTTAAAGAATTACTTTCTTCAGTTAGTTTTGTATCATTTCTCCCTTCCCTGCCTATTTGGCCATTTCTGCTTTTTAAAGAGTTATTTTTTTCATTGAATTTTTGTGCCCCTTTTTACCATTAAACTAATTCCAATTTTTAAAGGTATTTATTTTTTCAGTATTTTTTTGCTCCTTTTTAATCAAACTGTTAATTCTCTTTTCATTATTTTCTTTCATCATTTTTATTTATTTCCTCATTTTTCCTCTACTTCCTTTATTTGGTTTTTAAAATCCTTTTTGAGCTCATTCAGGAATTCTTGTTGGGCTTGTGTTCAGTTCATAATTTTTTTAAAAGAAAAAAATTTTATTTTTTTCCTCAATAGAATTTTATTTTCCCAAATACATGTAAAGATCATTTTCAACATTCATTTTTTAAATAACTTTTTATTGATAGAACTCCTGCAGGGTAATTTTTTACAACATTATCCCTTGCATTCACTTCTGTTCCGATTTTTCCCCTCCCTCCCTCCACTCCCTCCTCCAGATGGCAACTAATCCTTTACATCAACATTCATTTTTGTAAAACGCTGTTATAACTTTTCCCCCTTTCTTCCTTACCTCCCCATTCCCCAAGAAGCAAGCAATATGATATAGATTAAATATGTACAATTCTTTTAAACATATTTCCATATTTGTCATATTGTGCAAGAAAAATATCAGACCAAAAGGAGAAAAAAAAACTGAAAGAAAGAAAACAAACAAACAAAAAAAGGGAAGATACTATGCTTAAGTTCAGATGAAGTCTCCATGATTCTCTTTCTGCATCTGACTGGCATTTTCCTTCATTTTTTATCTGAAGCTTTGTTTTGATTTCCTTATCTTTTTTTTTTTCTGAGTTTGTGTCACGAGCTTTCCTGTCACCACAATAGATTTTTATGATCAAGTTCCTTTTCTTTTTTTGGTTTGGTCATTTTCTCAGCCTATTTCTTGACTTTTAACTTTATGTTAAAGTTGATTCTTCCCAAGCTTCAGACTTTTCATGCTGCTATTTTCAGAGCTAATTCTAGGGGGTCTATAAGATTTTGGCACTTCTAAGGTAAGTAAGGTATAAGGTATATAAGGTAAGTATGATCTAAGGAGAGTCATAATCTTTAACGTCCTGGTCTATGCTCTGGTCTTTATTCAGGAAAGAATATTGCTCCCCTTCAGCTGCAAGTTCTATTGTTCCTCTTAGTCCTGGAATTGTTACTAAGTCCCCTGCTCTTTTGAAGTGACCAATGCCAGTGCTCTTTTCTGTCTTGGAACTAAGACCAGGGCCCCTGATTCCTTGTAAGTGGTGACAAGCACCTTTTTCTTCTGTGAAGGGCCTTTCCCTGCTGGACACAAACCCTAGTGCTCCTCTTCATTCTGGAACTGTGACCCAGAGGTACCTATCGGCAAATCATCAGGATCTAGCACCCAATGCCAGCAAAGAGCCCTCTGTAATCTCTTTCTGATCAGTTTTTCAACCCCCATTACAGTCTGTGAACTGAGAGCTCCCAAAGCTGCTGCCACTGCTGCTATTGCAACCACTTGCAAGATCTACTTCTGGTGTTGTCACTGTGTGCACTATGTTCTAGGTCAATTACCACTTTGGTAGTTCACAGACCTCTTTTGCCAATCTCCTAAGTTTTCTCGGAATCTCTCACCCCAACCTTTTGTTGGCTCTGACACTCCAGAATTTGATTTAATGCATTATTTTTAAGTTGTTTGAAGTGGAATGTTGGGAGAGTTCAGCTGAGTTGCTGCATGTACTTTGCCATCTTGGCTCAGCCCTTTACTAACAGTATTTTAATATAACCGATTTCCTTTGTAATTTTATGCATTTTGTTTTATGCATTTAAAAACGTGACTCTGAGATGGAATCTCAGTTTTCCAAATTCCAGATTTTATAATAGTTACCAATAATAACTAACATTTCTACATCACTTGAAGACCTGCAAAACATTTTATAAAGGCACAAATTTCTAATAGCTTAAATCTATACTAGAACTTTTTATTTTTTATGTATTTTTATGTAAATTTTCATGTAAATATATAAATTTGCATTTTTTGCAAATCTCTTTAATGTCTAGGTTTTTATTTCTCAATAGTATTTTATTTTTCCAAACACATATAAAGATAGTTTTCAACTATCACTTCTGTAAAATTTTGTGTTCCAAATTTTCTTACTCCTTCACTTCCTCCTCCCCAAAACAGTAAGCAATCCAGTATAGGTTAAGCATGTATAATCCTTCTAAACATGTTTCCGTATTTGTTATATTATGCAGAAAAATCAGATCAAAAAGGAAAAAAAACACAAGAAAGAAAAAGTAAATAAACAAAAAGTGGAAATATTATGCTTTGAACTATATTTAATCTCCATAGTTCTCTCTCTGGGTGCAGATGGTATATTCTATCCCAAATCTATTGTAATTGTCCTGCATCACTGCATTGCTAAGAAGAGCTAAGCCGAATGACTCCTTGATGGATATGTTGTAAAAGGAATCTTTTTCAGACATAGGTTAGACTTAATGGCTATTGAAACTCCTGATTCTAGAATTCTGGAATTCTGTGAAGGCCCTTCCAATTCTGAGATTCTGTGGCTCTGTAAATGTTGGCACCCAGGGGATATAAAGTGTTAGCCTCAGTAAATCACAAAATTATCTATATTGTAGCTGATCATTACACAATCTTGCTGTTACTGTATACAATGTTCTCCCGGTTCTGCTCACTTCACTCTGTATCAGTTCTTGTAAGTTTTTCCAGTCTTTTCTGAAATCAGCCTGCTCATCATTTTTTATAGAACAATAATATTATATTACATTCATATAACATAATTTATTAAGCCATTTCTCAATTGATGGGCATCCACTCAATTTTTGATTTCCTACCAGTACAAAGGAACTGCTACAAACTTTTTTACACAGATGGGTCTTTTCCCCTCTTTTATGACCTCCTTTTGGGATACAGTGATGCTGCTGGATCAAAGGGTATGCATAATAGATTAAAACTTTTAAAATATCCTAGATCATCTTCTTTTACCCTGTCAATAATCGCTGAAGTAGCTACTATTATTAGTTTCCTTTTATAGATGAAGAAACTGAGGCAGACAGAGATTAAATAACTATAGATAATGTTTCTGAGACTGGACCATGGTTTTCTTCACATCAGGTTCAGTGCTCTTTTCACTGTGATACCTAAGGGACTAAGAAGCCCTGGTGAATATAGATAGGTTTGTGATTTAGTGGAGCTAACACTTTGCATCCCTTGGGTGCCAATATTCATAGAGCCACAGAATCTCAGGATTGGAAGGGCCTTCACAGAATCACAGAATTCTAGAATCAGGAGTTTCAATAGCCTTTTAAGTCTAACCTATGTCAGAAAAAGATTCCTTTGATAGCTTATCCATCAAAGAGTCATTCAGCCTTTACTTGAAGACCTTGAAGGAGGAGATCCCCCTGCCTCTATCCCATTTTGAGGCAGCTCTAATTATTTCAAAATTTTACTTTACATGACTGAAAAACCTGGCTCTTTGTTCTACCTTCTGGGGCCAAACAGAACAAACCTAATTCCTCCCCTGTCTAATAGTCCCGCAGATATTTGCTGGCAGCTCTTTATGTCTCCCTTGGGTTTCTCCTTTCTGGGTTGTTATATGGCATGAACTTAAAGTCCTTTACCATCTTAGTTGTTCTTTTCTGGATACTCTCTAGCTAATCAATATTATCCCTAAAATGTGGTACCCAAACATACATCGCCCTGTATCTTGCCTAACAGGGGCAGAGTATACAGAGGAGCAATCTTCTCTTCATTCCTGGAAACTATGTCTCTCTTAAAGTAGTCTAGACTATTAGCTTTTATAGCTGCCCTGGCATTCTGTTAGCTCATACTGACCTTGCTATTATTGGAAAGGGGGTGGGGTGTCCCATTTGCCAGAAGTTCACTGCTAATTTCTTTCTGGTTCTACTTAGCAACACTGGTACACCGAAAGTTAACCAGTCCTCCCCTGTAGGCATCTTCACAATTTTCCTTAAATAAGGAGGTTGGGAACCAGAGCAGCGGCTAATGGGTAAAAGAACAAGATGAAGGATAAAAAGGAAGGAAGGAAATAGATATCAAAGTGATGGTCAAATCCAGGTGGCTCTGGTGGCCATGAAGAAACCTGAGCACCCTGTGCCTGGGGAATTTAGGTGCTGAGCATTCTCACAAATGCTGATGGATGCCAGCCCTGCCAAGGATTGAAACAGTGAATATGTAGTAAGAAGCCCTCTGGAACCCAACTTAGAAATGCTTTGGTTTCCCCCAGAATTGACAATGTGTGTCTTGTCATGTATATACTCAGGCTCAAACTGCCCTGGGGCTGGCGCTGTGGATGTACATGGGTGCATGCCATGACACTTCCTCATTATCCTGAGATCTCTTCAGCACTCCTCTCACACACCCAACACAGCTGTGCAGCTCCTCCATCCCTTTTGCCACACCCTTGTTCTCACATCACCCCACCACACGCGCATGCGCGCGCGCACACACACACACACACACACACACACACACACACACACACCTGCATGATTCCCCCAACTTGTGCCTCTCTCACCACACCCTGGTCTCATAGCCCCCAGCCTTGAAGCTCACACTTTTTCATTTATATATTTATATCACAGAATAACAACAATATAAATATGAGAATGAAAAGAATGATAATAGTGACAGAAGCAATCACTCTCATTTCTATAGTGTTTTATGTTTCTAGAACAGTTCACCTTATAACAAACTTGTGAAAGTACTTTCAGGCTCATTTAGAAGGTCTTACTTCAAGATTAGAATCCCCATTTCCTTCAACAGATCCTTATAAGACCTTTCACCATCTTAGTGAACATTAACTTTCTAAAATGTGGTATCCTGAACTAGGTCTAGTGTGCCAGAGGAAACCTCCTTGGGGAAGGGATGGGGAGGAAATAATGATGGAGACACTAATAGCAACTCTTTGGGTCTTACTTCTTTCACATTCTCCTGAGCATCAACTCTGAGGACCGTTCATAAAGCAGCAGTTAATAAATATGCGTGTATCAAGAACTTACTATGTGTCAGGGACTGCACTAGGTTCTGGAGATATAAAAAAGGCAAAAACCCAGCCTCTGTTCTCAAGGCCCTGACAGTCTGAGGGAGGAGACAATGTACAAATAACTATGGACATATGAAATGAATACAGTGCAAGGTAAAGGTGCCCTCAGAGGGAAGAGACTAACAGTTTGTGCATTTGGGGATGAGAAGGAAGGAAAGAAACTGGAAAAGTCTCTCGTGGAAAGTGGGATTTGAGCTGATCTTGAAAGAGACCAAGAGGCAGAGATGACAAAGGAGAGTATTTTAGATGTGGAAGAAAATCAGGGAAAAGATACCTGGAGATAGGGTCTTGAGTTCAAGGAAAAAACAAATAAAATAGTATTGCAAATTGTATAAATGCAAAGAAGGGAGTAAAGGACAGAAAAACTATAAAGATAGGAAGAGGAGAGATTACAAAGGGCTTTAAAAATCAGAACATTATATGTTTGATCTTGGAGGTAATAGGGAGTTCTTGAAGATTATAAAGTAGGGGTGGTGTGTGTTGTGTTTTGTATGTGTGTGTTTGTGTGTGTGTATGTGATTGAGGCAGTAGGACAAAGAACTCTAGGCCCAGAGAACTGTGTTTGAATTTTAATTTGACCATTGAATCATTGTGTGATGTTGGCCAAATCACTTGTTTTTAAATCTTTTAACTGGAAAGTTACAAATACTGCTTTAAATCAGTGTGTGAATAGATTTCAGAGGGAGGGTTTGTGAATTTGGATGGGAAAAAATCATAATAACTTAATACTTTTAATTTTTACTAATCTCTAATAGAAATTGAAAATTTCCTTCAACTATAATAAAAAAAATTATTCTTTTGGGGAGGGATCCATAGGTTTCAAAGGTGTCTAAGACACAAAAAAAGGTTAAGAAATCTAGTGCAGATGATCTCTATGGTTATTTTTCAACTCCATTGATTTATGACCTCATAAAAGAACTTTCCCCAAGTCACAGAGAAAGTGATAATAGTTTGCATAGTTTCCATTTTTAATAGCTGGTTTAAGGTTTACAAAGCACTTTATGACAGCCTCATGAGGAAGTTCATGCAAGTATTATTGTCCCCATTTTACAGGCAAGGAGAGAGATTGAGAAAGGCTGTTACTTGCTGAAGCTCATATATTGAATGTCATCTTTGGGCCTTGGAAAGCAGTCAGAAAGACTAGAAGCTCCCCATGCCAATGTGTTTGGGTCAGGTGGATAGGATGGGGTAGTGTTCAGGTAGAACACTATCCCAGCTACATACAATTAAAAAATAAAAAATAGTTTTTGCAATGTCCCAACCCCTGAAGAGAGGATTATGGGATTTATAGTGGGAGAGGACCAGGGAGACTTCCAGTCAAGCATCCTCATTTTATCCTCCAGAGTAGATAGGAGACTTACCTAAGGTGGCACACCCAACAGAGCCAGAATTTAAACCAGTTTTGTAATCTAAGTTCTAACTAGGGTAGAGTCACTAGAACTTTGCTCCAGGGCCCCAAATTAGAAGTTATCATTTATTATCCTTCAGAAGCATAGAAGCACCAGTTTCATACCTAGTTAGCAAGAACAATTAACTAACAAAGGAAGCTACCAGATATTAAGATGTGGTGAGCTCTTCTCCCAAACCCTTCTTCCCCAAAAGAATCTTTCTCTAACACAGTGGCCTCCTACAACATTCTACTTCCTACCCTAGGTCAAGTGATTATGATTCCTGCTGATTGCCTGTCCCCATTTTAGCTTATGTGTCAGTGAACAGGACTGCGTCTGACCTCTCCAATCAAATGCTTTCTCCACCATGCCAGCTTCTTAAAAAGCTGCTTTTTACAAGGCTCCTTCCCCAGCTTGTAGTGGGTCATGTCCGCAAGTAGATTTCCAAAGGCCGTTGAGACAAAATTAAAAATGTACATCTATTTCATCTTTCTTTCAAGGAGTTCAGCAGCTCAGCTACTATAGCAAAGTGCCATTGGGTCATCCCTAGGTATTTATTTTTGCAATAAATGTATTTATACTCAAATATAAATGTCTCCTTATGAAGATTTCAATCTTGGGCATAAATCATGGGAATATTTTAGCAATACCCAAAAAGAAAAGGGCAAGAGAATTTCCTTCTCCCAAGCTTAACAGCTTTCTGAACTCTTGTGTATGTTCACATCAGATGGGCTAGCCTTCCATTGTTGAGTCAGTGTGGTGTAATGGATACAATACTAGGCTTGGAGTCAGGAAGACTTTGTGTAGGAATTTAGCCTTAGGTATCTTCTTAATTTTTTTCAAATTTGGTATTGAAGTCTTTTGTTTAAAAAAAGAGAGGAAAAACAATTTTGCAAAAATATCCAACCCTTAATAAAGAGCCATAACAATCCAGACTGATTATTTCCACATTTCTGCAAAGAAAGGAAGAAGGTACATTTTCTCATTTCTTCTTTGGAACCAACATTAGTTAGTACAGTTTTACATTTGATGTCATTCTTTTGTTCCTTCCATGTATATTGTTGTAATCATTATGTGTATATAGAATAAAATAATGATGATATAAGGCTCTTTAAGGTTTAAAAAATGCTTAAAACAAATCTGTGAGATTGATACTCATTTTACAGGAGGATGGTCATTTACAAGGAGGAAATTGAGATGGGGGAGAAATTAAGTTTCTTATTTTGGGGTCAAACTGCTAGTATGTGAGGCAGTATTTGAACTTTGGACTTCTGGAGTTGTGTGGAATTCTCTACAATGGGTCATCTAGCTATTCCTCCAGTTCCTGACTATGCTTACTTCATTCTGCATCCGTTTACTTAAGTTTTCCTCATTTGAAGTTATGCTATATATGGTTTCTTATGGAACTACAATATTCCAATTCATTCTTCTATCACAATTGTTTAACCATTCTGCAACCAATGGGGACTTACTTTGTTTCTGGTTTTTCACTCTTAGGTACTAATTAGCTACGTGACTGTGGGGCATGTAGATGTCCTCATCTGTAAAATGGGAGCAATAATAGCTCATTTCATAATCATCTCATAGATTTATTGTTCAGATTAAATATGATAATGAATATAAAGCATCCTTTAATCCTTAAAGCACTCTAAATGTTTGTTATTATTATAAAAAAGAGAAAGAAGAGAAATTGTGGGTGGGCTGGTATTGATAATGAAAGATTAATCACAGCTCTGAGGGAGACTATGTGCTGTAGTAGAAAGCTGTCTTTGGAAGGAGGGAGGTCTAGGTTCAAAACTTGTCTTCGACACAGGCTGGCTATGTGATGAGAGGCAAGTTGCTTAATATCTAAGTAAGTGCCTTCAGACAACTTCCTAAGACTTTAAGTTACAAAAGAGTTGCCAATCTGCCACACTGGAGGGAGTTCCTATATTGGGAATTCTCTAAAAAAAAATCTAACAACAGGTTTAGATTGCTTCCTCCACCTCCTAAGAAATTACAGTTCTTCTTTCTAGGTAGGAGGGACAATGGATAGAGTGCTGGATCTGGAGGAAGGAAAATCTGAATTCAAATCCAGCTTTGGACACTTAGTAAATGTATGAACCTGGGCAGGTCACTTAATCTTGTTTGTCTCCATTTCTTCATCTGTAAAACAAGAGAAGAAAAGGACAATCTACTCCAGTAACTCTGCCAAGAAAATCCCCAAAGTCATACATAACTGAACAACAACAAATAGAGCTGTTGAGATTGGTGGTACAAAGATTATTATCCCCATTTTGCAGAACAGGAACTCAAGGCTCAGAGAGGATGTGATTCACTTGTTGAAATATTACTCTCACCCCTCATTTTACAACTCTATTGCTGATTTAATGTAAAGAAATAACTCAAATGGTGGCACCTTGAGGCAGCCACTATGGAATCATTTTTTAGTTGATAGACTTTATAACATTCCTCAAATATTATGCACTAGATAGTCTCTTAGTATGCTGATGGTCCAGGGACAAAGTCAACAAGTTGAGTTTTTGAGATTTCTCGAGATATTATTAGGGGGAGACAGATCCTATCTGAGACTGTCATCTATCTTTGATAAGCCTCCTCTCTTTCTGGGGCTGTGTAGTCTAGCTCACCAAGTACATACCCCAGACTAATAGCTTTTACTTGGATAATATAGGAAAAACAGAAGTCCCAAGCCCAAGAAAGCTCTTGTTGTCACTCCAGGAAAGTTGGTAAAATACATAATAGGTTCAACTTTCCCTGTCTGGGTCCTTATCTGTAAAAGCAAGGCATTAGGCAAAATGTTTGTGAAGGCTTCTTTTGGCTCTAAATTTGTGATGCTACAAAATGCGACATTCTCTGGCTATGAGTACTGATCCACTTATTATGAACTCAGAAGAATTCCAGTACCCAGGGGTGGGGACAGGGAGGGGTTGACAAACTTTCTCAGTAGACATCAGATCATATGCCTGATAATTTGAACTGTGGACTAGTGGGTGCAGGGTGGTACCCTGGTTTGGGAAGTTACCACCTACTTTCCTTGAGCCTCTCCCCAAGGAGGAGAAGGCAATGGCAAAGCTCTCATTGGATGAGTCAGAGAGTATGTTGACCATACTCAGGGTTGGAAAAAGTTGTGAGAGGCCAGGCTAGAGGACAATAATAAGGACAATAGTGATGTCTCAGATTGAGAAAACAATCAATGAGCCTTTGATCTCATCAATGAGGTGCTCACTCCAATTGTGTACACCCAATCCCTGCATGCTTTTTCACCTACTGATTCTATGACTTCTCTGTTCTTCAGAGGATCCAGCCTCCTAACTAGTTTGAAGTTATCTCAGGTTCTTTCCACAGTTCATGGTTATCACTGGAGAACCTGGAGGAATAATAGATATTATCTTTCTGTCAAGCAATTATTTTCCAGGATAAGCAAGCTGTGTCCTGATTTTGGCATAACAGCAATCCTTTGCGCTCATCCCTTGGATGATATCAGTCATAGCACAACCCCAGAATTGCTTTATATAATTATTGCTTTGACCAGTCCTGGGTGTTCTCTGAGCTTAGATAAGTACCAGACAAGTTTGGACAGGTACCCATGTTCTGATCCTGAAGCCCTACTATGAACCAAAGTTGTCTCATTGTTGCTGTTATTCCTCGTTATTAGGGCTGCAGCTCACCGTGTAGCCATTGGCAAAATTATTGAGATCTCTTCACACTGCCTTAGATCTTTCCACAGGGGCTGGGACCCTGGCACATGTATCTCCTTACTTGCAAATCATTTCCCTTACTCTGAAATTAAACTTGTTTGGTTCCTGACTCTTCTATCTTTAACCTGCTCTGTTCAACTCCTGCCATTCATAGGTTAGAGGCCATTTTGGTCTAGTTGACATTAATTGGTATCAGAAGTGGGATGCAACATGTGACTAGACCATTGGAATCTAGTATGTGTGGGAATATTTTCTAGGCACCACTGGAGATTTATTTCTTTAGAGTCCATCCCCTGAACTCCCTTCCTCTTCTCTCTGCTCCAATGTCTGAGCTCCCACCTTGGTCAAGCTCTTTGTGAAGGAAAACTTCAGATCCCCTCCAGTGACCTGATTTCTCTCAGATCAGTCTAGTAAGAATACCCTTTCTTAAACTGCACACCTGTGTTACCTGGTCTCTCTGCAAACCTCTGCTGTATTTAAGCTGCACATGTTATTAATTTTGTGCCTCTATTGAACCAGTTAATATTATAATTGTAATTGTGCACTTTGTTAAAACTGTCTATATGTATCTGTCGTCTTTTTGTGTGTTTGTGTCTGTAAAATGTCTGTATCATGTTTTTATTGTTTGTAGATTTGAAAGATTTAAAATGCAATCAGCCAGAAAAACATCTAAGGGTTGTAGCCAAAGAGTTAATGAACTTTCATAGTTGAAACAATTGTCCCAGTAAGCAGAACTAACTTCCAATTTAGGCTTTGTATGGAAGATTAGATAATAAAAAGGTCTGATAATCAAGACTTGTATAACTACTGGAAACAACTTATACTATTCCAGAATTAATCTGGAAACAACCTTAGACAAGGTTTGAAGATTTATTATTTTTAAGATTGCAGAGGAGAACTCTTAGAATTTTGGGTAATTCCAGGTACTCACTCCTTTCTGAAATATCTTAGTAAGTTTTGGAGTACCATACTGTAGAATTTATTTTAGGGAAAAATAAGAATTAAATTATATAAAATTGAAAAGGAGATGGCACTTTTCTGTGAAGACTGATATTTTCCTTGTTTTAGGGAAATAAAAGAAGGCAGCTAGTTTGGAAGTAATCCCAGAGTGAAGAAAGAAAAAAATAACTAAAAAATTTGCATCTTGTAGGCACCTCTAGTTCCCCTTCTTTGATCAGAGACCTTTTCTCTCTTATTCTGTTAATTCCTCTCATCTCAAATCAGATTTCCAAATAAAGATGATGAAGAAAAATGCTAGAAAAATGTGGGGAAAGCCCAATATATTCCAGTTGCAGAAATTTATTAGATATGTAATCTTAGGCAAGTTATCTCTGCCCAAGTTTCCTGATTTGAGAAAAATAATAATGATGATACCCTCTTCTGAGAATTGTGAGACTGAATTGTAAAGTGCTTAACACAATGTCTGGCATATGCTAACCACTACATTATTATTATTTATTTAATTGAAAGTAATTGTTCAATAATCAATAGTTTTAAAATGTAAAAGGTAATAAGATTAATGATTTTTACATATGATAATTTGGAATTGCAATTGATGTCATCTGAAGTTTTGTTTCATGTTTTATATACATGAAATGGTTTATGTTATTGTATCTTTAAATTCTTTTATATTGTGAAATTTGATTGTAATGAAAATGCTATCAGACAAAACAAATTTTTAATCTGGATGCTTTTACACAGTAATTGGGCTTTTAAAATGATATAATAAAAATAGATATTTGATAAATATTAAATATTTAATAAGGTATATTTTGTTATAGAACAGATGATCATAATAATACTAAGTTTACTGTAATAGCAAATTATCTTCTGAAAAATTTGGCTATTATGAAAGTATATATGATAGTTTAAAGATGTAGTTTCAACATATCAATGAGTCAACTATCAAGTATTTGCTATATGTCTGAAGGTCCAGGTAGTTTTAATTTCTAAGTAAAAGATAAATAGAATGTTAACTGTTAGGTAAATATCAGGAAAGATATATTCAAGTCCTAAGTTGTGTTTAGTGAAATTTTACTATTTAAGTAAAAATTCTTGGGATTCTAATTTATTATTGTTCTGAACTTTGAATACAGGGATAGTTAGTTGTTTGAATTGTCATGAAGTCAATAATAGAAAATGGCATTTCTACAGTCTGGAAACTACTAAAGGTGAATGTCTGTACCTGGGACAACTTTGACATGGCTCAAAACAAGATCCTCATGACTTTATTTCCCTATTGTGCTATTTCCTTTCTGAAAAGGAAAATTTCCACCTGGGTTAATCCTGACCCTTGCTTTTAACAGCTTGTAACTACATTATTAGCTGTCACATATGACTCATGCCAGGAATCAAATAGAGCTAAGGGAGTTCTGCACCCCCCATTGTTATGATATATGACACTGCTTTAACCATGTACCTCCTTTTTTTCTTTTATATCAAATTTCTATAATCAAGAAGTTTTGTAAGTAAGTAAATACTAAATCTATTAAATAGTAGATTGATATTGGAACATCTTTGAGTTACTACAATGGAATACATGTATGAACATCTTACGATTTTTTAACCTGTTATTTGGCCAAATTATAATATAGGGAAGATATCCTCCAACGGGGGAAATGATTAGACAAAGATGCAATGGGAAAGTTTTCTAAGTAAATGGAGAAAGTAACAGGATTAGAATGTTTCCTATAAGAATTATATACAGATATGTTTGATTGACTTTCAGGGTTATCTGTCATGACAATTCAGACTTTGAATGTGTTTTAGTAATAGATTCTCAAAATTGGATTTGTTGTATTGATAATGGTAAAGAAAGTGAAATGATTTTAAAATACCATCATAATTTTAAAGGGCAAAAGAATTCACTTTATAGTTGAAGCCTCATAAATTTTAAAAAGATTCTTAAATGAGGTATAGAATTTAGGTAAGAATAGAAATAGCAAATGACATATAAACTGAAAATCTCTGAAGTTTTAAGATTGGAGAATCAAATTTACTAAATTATATTAAATCTTGTTATTCGCAGAATTATCTATGAGCCTCTAGATTTGGAACCAGAGAAGCAAAACACTTTTTTAGAACTTTCCTGAGAATAAGCATATTGTCCAAGAAAAGATATCTAGGGACCAGCTACCTTCATGAAATATGTAGAACTCAAAATGTTCTAGTTAAATGTATATTGAGAATGAGTTACTGTATTTCTAGGAGACTTGATATTTGTTAACATTGGTGACTCTACTCTTAGGTTTTGACTCTGGTTTCTGATCTCAGTGTTGCGATTCTGGTTTATATTTATGTTTTCTTTGTTATCTTAGTGACATGTAAACCTTTCTTTTCAAAACTAGTCCATTGTGAGCCCTCTAAGTAGTTTGATCTGCAATGTGACATTAATGTGACCTGACTTAATGTAATTATGATGATGAATTTATGAAAAACCTTATTGCATTGTTTGAATCCAGTCCTGCATGGCTGGGAAACGGGATAATCTCAATGTGCT
The DNA here is from genome assembly GCF_016432865.1 of Antechinus flavipes. Taxonomy (NCBI): domain Eukaryota; kingdom Metazoa; phylum Chordata; class Mammalia; order Dasyuromorphia; family Dasyuridae; genus Antechinus; species Antechinus flavipes. Next base: position 564,298,965 of record NC_067400.1, read on the forward strand.
GTTTAGAGACCTTTAGCAGGGACTTATGCTATGCTGTCCAGAAACTTAGATCCAAAGATTGGTGTAAGGAGTTTTCTCACAATTGGCAACTAGTTATTGTTTCTAAGGGCCCTGGTCCTTCTGACTTTTCCCACAATTATTAAACTTGTAAGGTGTGGATTCCTGGATCATCCAAGGAAAGCCCTTGTTCCTGGGCTCTCTGGGGATTTCAGAATTCATCTAATATGGACCCAGAAGCAGCTGGTAACCAGTTGAGACAGCTGTCCCAAGATTCCAGACAAGAGCTGAGTATATTTTTCTAGTTTTATTTTCGTTTTCCTTTTTGTTATGTGCCCAACCATCAAGGCCCTGATTCAAGCTTGTGTTGGCATTTTCTCCCTCTATGTTCTTGGACTCCCTCATCTTTTCTGCTTGCAAGCAAACAATAGATAGATAAAATCTTATTATATCCCAACTGGCCTCTTGGAGTATACCTGCCTCTCCTTTATTGTCCAGAAGGAGAGGGATTCTTTCAGACTCCTTCCCTTTGGCCAAAAGGGGAAAATGTCAAGATATTAGGAGATACCCTAGTTTCCAGACCTAAGATCCAGCAAACAAGCCATGCCCTAAACTTGGCATAACAGTAATCCTTTGCGCTCACTCCCTAGATTATCTCAGCCATAGCACAATTCCAGAATTGTTTAATATAATTATTATATTGCTTTGACTAGTACTAAGTATTCTCTGATCTCAGACAAGCTTGGACAAGCACTCATATTCTGGCCATAAAACCCTGTTATGAATGAGACTTGTCTCATTGTTGCTATTACCTCTCATTTTCAGGGCTACAGCTCACTGTGGGCCACTGGAATAAGTATTGGAATTTCCCTACATTACCTCGGATCTCTCCATGGGGGGTGGGGCCCCAGCATGTGTCTAATCTGCCTTCTTATATGCAAGTCATTTCCCTCACTTTGAAATTAAACTTCTGTTTGATTCCTGACTCTCCTGTCTCTAGCCTGCTCTGTTCAGCTCCCTCCAGGTTAGAGGCTGGTTCGATTCAGTTGACATCTCAAGTAGACTCAGAACCTAGGGAAGATGAACCACTGAGTAATACATGGAAGGGCCCATCTATACACATAGTTATCTGCTTGTGAGAGCATTTGTTTTTCCACAAAAACATTTTCTCTGCTATAAGCACTGGGAGTCAAAATAGTGATTGATTTACAAGATGATGCTTTTTTTTTTAAAGTTTATTGATTTTCTTTGCTGGAGTGCTGGTTGTAAGTCTGAATAAATGAGTTTGCATCTTGCCTCAGTAGCTGTGTAAGTCACTTAATCTCTTTGTCTCAGTTTCTTCTCCTATAAAATGAGTACAATCATAACACCTACTCCCTAGAATTATTGAGAGGATCAATAGGAAAAATTCTCAGTCATATGATACTCTATGTAAAGTGATTTGCAAACATCAAAGTGCTACATAAGTGTTAGCTTATGTAGATCTCTCTCGTTCTTCCTAATCTAATGAGCCTTCCAATGTAACAAAGATATTTCAGAAAGAAAGTAGTTCAGCCAAGTTGAACATCATTTGTGTCTGATAGCATATGCAATATTTCCCATTCATAGTCCCCTACCTCATCAAGAAAATCTAGGAAGTGCCCTTTTTTCCCTCATCCCTCTTCTGAGACCAAGCATGATCATTATCATTATAAATAAATATGGTTTCTTTTTAATCATTCTTTTTATTGACATTATTATCCATCTTTAAAAAATTTCTATTTACTTGCCATGGCTTTAAATCATATCTATCTTTCTATTTTTTCTCTCTAAATCCTTATATATATAATTTTTTTATTGCCCAAGAATATTCCTTTATAATTGTGTGTTCTTATTGGTCTAGCCAATTGCCAGTCATTGTATACCCCTTGCAGTTCTTTTCTGGAACTAAAAGCATTGCTATGGACATTTTGATCTATGAGGAACCCTTTTCCTGTTTATTTCTTTTTCATCTTACCTTGTCTTTTCCTCCACTTTTTTTGGGCAGATAGACAGAGGCAGTGTGGTTAGGGGAACAGAGTACTGGACTTGGAAGTCAGGAAGATAAGGATGTGGATCCCACCTTAGGACCATACTATCTATTTGACTTTGGACAAGTCAGTTAATTTCTCTGAGCCTCAGAACCATAAAATGTTTATAAACTATAGCATATACTTTCATAGGGTTCTTAGGAAAATTACATGAGCTAGAGTATGTGAAGTGCTTTGAAAGCCTTAAAGTGGAATATAAATGTCAGCCATTCATTGTAGCCTTCATACTCCTACATGCTTTGGATCACCTGCAATTGTGATATTTTCACAAATGAAAACACTTAGATCCAGAGATAAGAAAGATCACAGAGTCATGGACTTGGAGCCTAGAAGAGCTGTTGAAGCTATTAAGTCCAATTCCCCCATTTTATAAAGACTTTAAGACCTAATAAGGTTAAAAAGCATGCCCAGAATCACACAGATCTGCTTTTAAGTCTGATTCCCTACTCATTTCAAGCAGCTTTTTCCAAACCACTCATTTTACACATGAAGAAACTGAGGTAGAGTGAAAAAATGACTTGCCTCTTAGAATCTTTCTCCACTATCAGCTTTAGGTAAAAGAGAATGAAAGATTGTTGGCTCTAAGTATACTTCCTCCCCTAAGGATGGCTCTTCTGAGCTCCATGCTTCTTGGCTAGAGTGACCGGGGAATTTTCCCCTATTGATTGCTTTCTGTAATCGAGCTTAACAAATAGAACTTCCCTCAAATGATTCTTCCAGCTAAACTGATAGAAAGCTAACCTTGTTATATTTATTGACAGAACATTGAAATAAATATTATAGGTCTAGAGGGAATGTTTCAGTCCATTGATTTTTTTAGGGAAATAATAAATGGAGCTGAGTCCCTTTGGCATATTATGCTGGGAATAATCTAAAAAAATGCTTAGCTTGTTCAACACAGGCCTTGGAAACTCTCCCTCTGGTCCCTAAGGAGCAGTGGCCCTTTTGCATAAATCTGCCATAGCCCAGACAATCAATTTTCAATTTTAATTATTTTCAGGACGCGTTTATTATTTGCTTGTCCTGTAAGTTGAGAGTTGGGCGATTTTCTTCCTCTCCTCCTTGGGAGTTTGCAGTTGGTAGTGGGCAGAGGCTAGTGAAAAACATCTGATGCCACTGGCCTGGTGCAGGTCCTATAAACTCCTGTCCCCCTTTTTGTCTGTTTCCTCCCCACACCTCCCCCCACCCAGGCCATAACCCTAAGAAAAGGGTCTAAAAGCTAGGCTATTCTACCCAGTTGCAGTTAGAGGGCCACATATTCCCTTCTTTATCTTTTGGGCTGAACAATTCTTTTTTTTTCCTTATTCCAGATTGAGGAGGAGCCTTTCATTTTAATGAATTCATATATTCTTTCATCAAACATTTACAAAGCACCTACTGAACGCAGAGCTCTGTGATTAATACTTCAAGATCCAGGAAAGATAATCAATGTCCTTAGGGAGACCAGCAGAAGAATATGACATTGACACAAAACCAAAAGAAAGTGCTATGTGATGTCACAGAATGACAGTCAATACCAACAGTGTGAATGGAAGGGTATACTGAGAAGAGGTGACATTCCAACTGAGGGCTTTGAAGAATGTGGAGGATCTTAACAAGAAAGGCAAGAAAAATGTTTCCCGTACAGGAAGAACGTGAACAAAGGTAGGGAGGGGACAGGACATATCTAAAGAACCAGAACCATATCCTGTTTGGCTGTAATATAGAGCATACAAAAGAGAGTAATAGTAGACCAAACTGGAAAGATGATGTGGTGTCAGACTGTGAATTGCCTAGAATGCCAGGTGGAGAGATCTGAACTTGATCTGGTAAGCAATAGGAAGCCATTGCAGGTTTTTGAGCTCAGGAGTGACAGTATTTATACAGAATAAAGTTTATTTTTATAGAGGTGTAATAAAGTAATATTGATGGCTAGCATTTATACAGGGTTTTAAGGTTTCTGAAGCACTTACTAACATTTCATTTTAACCTCACAGTAATGCCTCTTGTAGATGCTATTAAATCAATTTTGCAGATGAGGAAACTGAGGCTGCTTGTGATTAAGTATAAATGTATTGAATGGAGAAAAGAGAGAGAAAATGGAAGTGGGAGGATCTGTTAGAAGGGTATTCTGGGCAACTGTTGCTTGCTCTAGGCTGAACATACCTTCCAAGGTGATTGCTCCTTTCTGCTGTTGACTTTAAATCACCTTCATGAAGAGAGTATGTCCTTTCATCTTATGTCCTTTTACCTTATCACTTGCTTTATATCCATTTTTTTTGTTTCATGTTGATCATTTCAATAGAAAGAAGAGAATTCCTATAGACAGACTACACCTGTCTACCACATGTAATTTCTCTTTGACCTCTTTTCAGTCAGGAGATTTCTCTTTCTACTTGAATCAAGACATAAGATAAGCACAATTGAGATGAGATTTGCATCCCACTTGGCTGTCCTCCTGTGGGCTTCTTCAGCATATCCCTCCATCTGGGTACCATTCCTTACTTTACAGCTTCCTTTTGAGTATCATCTTTGTTAGGTTTAAACTTCTTGAGAGCAGGGGCTGTATTTTCCCCCTTTTTTGTATTCCCAGTGCTTAGCACAATGTCTGGCACGTAGTGGGTACTTTGAAATATATATTGACTGACTCTTCTTGCTCTTCTCTGAGCTTCTCTGGTTGTATGTACAGGTTGGTATTGAATCAAGTTTGGATCAGAATCAAAAAGGCAAGATTTGAAGGATGGAGCAGATCTTGAAAGTCAGCAAAAATGATGGGTTTGAAATCTGGAGAGCCAGTCTGGGGAGTAGAGGGCCTGGTCCTAAAGACTCAGGCTTCAGGGTGGTAATTGTCACAGAACATCAACTTTAGACTTGAGAGTGATAATATTCTTAATTCTTGACATAAAGGGATAATACAACTCAAGTGTCTCAGATTCTGAAGGGAAAACAGAAATAATCTTCCAAAAAATCCACCCTGATTACAGAAGTTCCCTCTATAGTCTTCCTGCTAGATGGTTGTGTGAACCTAATAATAGGGACCATATGGTTTACCAAGGGAGAAAGGAAGCAGGGTGATAACACTGGTAGCTCATTCTGTTGCTGGACAGCTCTCGTGGTTAGGGAGTTATCCCCAACTATGAGCTAGAATCTGCTTCTAATTTTTCCTAGTTCTGTCAAATAGGAAAATCTCTCTTCCATACAGCAAGCCCTTTCATTATTTGATCATTGTGACCCAGCAATTTCACCATATCTTCTATTATTCTGCTTAAATATCTTCATGTTCTGCAGGGGATCCCTATGCACCATAGTTTTAAGTCTCCTCTTCCTGATTGCTCTTTTCTGGAGATGCTTCAATTTGTCCATTGTCCTTCTTAAATGATGGAACCAGAAATACACACAGTACTATAGATTTGATCTGACCAGCAGAGCATCAACTTTACCCTAGACATTAGAGTCTTACAGCCCAAGATAGCATCATTTTAGTCCACTCCCTTATGATATTATAGACTCAAAATGATCTGTATACGACCAAAACTGCCAGATTTTTTCATGGCTCTCTAGCCATGCATCCTACATCTTGTTATTGGAAAGCTGATTTTTAAAAATTGAGCATAGGACTTAGAAGTTTTTCTTGTTGTCAATAGAAAGATGTTACCATCCTTTCTTATTGAGAAATGTTTGGATCCCTATTTTCTCATCCAATGAATGCATAGTCTGTCCTTGTAACCATATTTCAGTTTTACACTATCTTCCATTTTGATAAACTTGGCTTATGCCATGGATAAAAAAAATATTGAATAGAATAATGTGGTGGGCAGAAACTTGAAGCATACGGTAACGATTTGCTTCCATGTTGCCACTGATCAATTACGTACTACTTTGGGGGTTTCAAACCTGCCTGATTATCACCATCTAGACTAGATTTTTCCATCTCCTGCACAGAGATATCGTAAGAAGCTTTTCAAATAATTTTGCTGGAATCTAGATAACTATGGCAATGGAATTCCCAAAACAATGTACAAATATTTGTAAGATCTGTGACTTTTGTCTTCACGGGGAACTCTCTATGTGAGGATGCCCTTCTCTCATAAATAACACCTTGTCTATGACTTGGTAGATGAGTTCTAAGAAATTGATTGAGAAATTATGTTTCTTACCCATAATAAGAATAGCTAGCATTTATTTATTTAGCACTTTAAGGTTTTCAAAGAACTTTACACATCTTATAGCTTTTGATTTGATTCTCAAACCATCCTCATTACCCAGATGAGGAAACTAAGGCTTTAACAAGAGTTTAAGAGACTTATTTAAGGTCACACAACTACTAAGAGACTGAGTCAGGCTTCGAATCTATGTCTTCTCAGTTCCCAAATCTGGTGCTCTGTCTATTATGCCATTTAGCTGCCTCTGCAGCTAGATGTCACAGTGGATAGAGTGCCAAGCTTAAAGGCAAGAAGATGTGAGTCAAGAAGGAAATGGCAAAGCACTCCAGCATCTCTGCCTAGAAAAGCCCAAATGGGATCGTGAAGAGTCAGACATGATTGAAAAGACTGAACAGAGGTGAGATTTGAACCCTTCTTTCTAATTCCAAAACTCTATCCAATACAACTCGACAAAGATTTACCAAGTGCCTGTTAAGTGAAGAACACTGTTAATAACACTGTTAAAAAAAAGGGGGTGGTGGTGGTGGTGGAAACTAAGATAGTTTATCACAGCTAGGGTTTAGTGAGCCCATGCTACTTCCTTGTGATTGCACTTTCTCATTTTAAGGACTCACAAACCAACCCTTTAATAATCCATGCTTGAATTTTGCTAATGAGAAACACTATGTTTATTCAGGATAGAGGCTGAGAAATATACTTTCTTTTTTCAAAAATAGGTACAAGAATTGTCAAATTTCAGAGTTGTGGGGGAATTTTTATGTTGGGTTTATATGGCATTTGTGATGCTAAGGACCAGTTCAGGCTGAACTGGTAATTGAGATCACTGGGCTGGGGCAGAGGGTGTGTGGGCAGAGGCAAAGCAGTAGCTTCTGGCAGGTCTATCTTGATATCTTTGAAGCTCAACGTTGTGTAAAAGTTAATTTGCATAGAACAGTAAAGATTATCTTTTAACTACCCCAGCAGGCTCCCAGTTCCTTCCAAATTTGTTTCTAAAAGAAGCTGTCCTTTTTTTCTTCTCCAGATCCTCCAATTCCCAGCACATTTGCACAAAACAGAGAAAATTTTCAACAGAGACATACAGTGGTTTTCTCACAGAAATATATTCAAACCCAGCACCATGCACAGGGGGAAACGTCACAAGGAGAGTGTTTTCAGATGACACTGGTAAAGAAAACAATATCCTATTTCCATCTATCCCTAGCCATTCTGACTAGGAACAATCTGCCCAAGAAAACCTAAAGACATTTTTAATTTTTCTGAAAAATGTTGTGTTTTTCCTAGGTCTGCTGCTTTTCCAGTGCTGTTCCCTATACTTAAAATGTCCTCCTTGCTCAACTTTACCTGGGGAATATCTCTAAAATGCATCTCAAATGCAACTTCTTCCAGGAAGCTTTCTTAATTACCATGTTCCTCACCATACTCTTGAAAACAACCCTTCACTTGGATCTCAGATAATAATTTCCTTTCACATCTATAATTCACTTTCTTGTGACATTATATATTGTAGTTATCTGTGTTTGTCTTATTCCCTTACTAAACTATACACTTCATGGGAAAAGACATCATGTTTTTTCTCAACATTGTATCTTCCCAGGGGTAAGCACCGTGCTCTATACAACTAGGTGCTTAATAAGTATTTGAAAAAATATATACTTTATTTTTTAATTAAAGCTTTTTATTTTCAAAATCTATGCATGGATAATTTTTCAACATTGACCCTTACAAAACCTTGTGTTCCAAATTTTCCCCTCCTTCCCCTCCACCCCCTTCCTTAGATGGCAAGTAATCCCATATGCATTATACATGCCAAAATATATGTTAAATCCAACATATGTAAACAGTATTTGAAAAATAAAGGAAAGAAGGAAGGGATAGAAACAAAAGGGAAAAAGAAGGAAGGAAGGAAGGAGAAAAAGAAGGAAGGAAAGGAAGCATTGTTTCCTGGAAGTTCACTTTTCTATAGAGATGGAAACTTCAACAGAGAACACTTGTGTTTTCCCAAAATGGTATCCTAGGCTCACAGGATCCTAAATTTAGATCTGATAAGGGTCCTCTGAGGTCATCTAACCCAGTGGTGTCAAACTCAATTAGAAACAGATCCCTGTGGGCAGCATGTTGACTTAGAAAAGCACAAATTAACATTATCTATGTTGAATTTCATTCTTACTTTATTTAACATTTTTTCAATTACATTTTTATCTGGTTTAGGTCACACTTAGGAGATTGTGCCAGTGAGTTTGATATCTCTGTTAATGCTACCTTTTGATTTTACATCTGATTATGGCAAGGGAGATAGTTTCTACTTCTGTGCTGCTCTAGGTCTTGGTGGATATAGACCTGAGCATTGCTTAAAGTTCTTTTTTGTTCTTGCAATTATGGATAGTGGGAGCTTTTGTTCCCTACTGAATGAAGAGTCCAGTTCCTCGGGTCTAGGGTCTGCTTGATATAGGGAATGTAGATAGTTACTTGGGGTTGTTTGGTTTCTGTGGGGTGGTAAGTACCACTTGGGAGGCTGGGGATGGAAGGATAGAGGGAGGAAAGGGAATTCAACTTCTGCTGACAAGAGTTTGTTATACTTTTCTTCTTCTAAAAACATGCGCCTCCTTGACAGCTTCCGGGCACAAGTACAAAAAAAAATGGGGAAGAACAGCAGCAAATTGGCAGAAGTCTGTGTCATGCCCAACAAACCTCCTTCATCTCCCTCTAGCCCATTCTCACCCCAAGCTGGAATGTCAAGCGGAGGAGGCCAGTTTCTCCTGCCTTGGATCTCCACAGAGCCAAAGCTTTAGCAGGCTTAGGGACTCTCTATGCTGCTGCTGGGTCCCCCCGCAGCTTCCCTCAGTTCTCTGCCTCTGGGATGCATTCTGGGTATATTCCAGGAGTTTCTTTATTAGGTCTCCCTCAGCAGCCTGACCCATTTGACAATAGAATGTAATTCCATTGACACGCATTTATTAAGTACCTACTATGTTCTACCCACTGGGCTAGTGTTGAAAGTACAGAGAAAAATGAAACAAATCCTGCCTACTATGTGGTTGCAGATAAATAAATGCAAGCTATTATACAAAGGAATTCTGGGATGGGGGAGAATTGACAACTGGGACAATCAGGAAAGGCTTTATCTAAAAGGGTCTAGAGTTGAGTTTCATAATTTATCTGGGATTGGATTGTGTTTTATTTCAATTTTATTCTCCTTCCCCCCTTCCCCAATTCATTTTATTAAGCATCAGGCACTTCGAAGACATATGCTGAATTAATTAATAATAGCAGGCATTTACATCCATGATCTCATTTGAGCCTCACACATTTAAGAGTAGGAGACATACTCTAGAGATATTATTATCCCCATTGTATACATAAGGAAATCGAGACTTTCAGAAGTCATGTTACATAACAAGTAATTGATTGCCATAGATTGGATTTAAATCTGGCTCTTCCTCACTTCAAGGGATCACTCTTTCCACCAGCTTGCACTGCCTCTTACATAAATGAAACTGAGGTGAACAGTAGGAGAAAGTATGGTAAATAACTTTTCTTCTATAAGTGAAATGCTTAGCAGGGTGGGTTGAGGGAAGGAGTTGGCTATTAATGGATATCCCTAATGATTCTTTGAGCAGGGATTATCTGGCCATGGAATCATGGAGCCTTTCTAGTATATTCTGCTGTCCTGATTATGTGATATATTGTTAATGTGTGGATGAAGGGATGATCATGGGTTGACATCTGTCTATCCATTCATCTATCCATCTATCCAAGGAGAATGTGTTAAGTGCCTATTGTGTGTATAATCCTGTTCCAGGCACGAAGGAAATACAAAGTTTGAATAAGAAGTGGTTTCTGTTCTTATGTTTGAATGTAATAGGGGGAAGTAGACACAGAGAATCTGATTACTCTCAAGAATCAGAGTAAACCGTGGTGGTACATACAGGGACATCCTGGTAATCATCTTGGGAGGGGACAACTATTTATTTCATGTTTATTTCATTCCACACCCATCCCCTCTGCCTGACCAATTCATGCTTCAACTTTGCTTACTCCTAAACTTCCCTGAAAATGCCATATTCTATTCCCATCCAAAGAAGCTTTAGGCAACAAAGCTACATAATAACTGACATTTGTAGAGGAGAGTATTAAATATAGTATCACACAATCTTTTACATACAGTATTGCACTTGAGGCACAAAGTAGACCTTTGTGGATAATGCAATAGGTATTATCCCCATGTTAGAGATGAGGAAACTGAGGTCCAGAGAAATTGTCTTATTTGGTCTATTTGTATTCCTCATATGTGACTTTCTATTTCTTGCTTTGCACAGGCTGCGTGAATTTCCAAGTCTGAAATTTTCTCCCATCTTCTCCAGCTTATATCTCTTTTCCCCCTCATTGGTTTGATGAAGGCTTATCTCAAATGTTGCTTCCTATGTGAGATTCTTCTTGATTTCCCTCCTCCTTTCTAGTTGTTACTGCTCTCTAACCCTCCACAAACTGGATTTCATTCGCAGATGCTTTGCTTTTGCTAATTTGTATATGAACTCTTCTCAGTAAGCTCCTTGATAGAGAGGATAGTAACCTCTTAGTCACTGTATCTCCTGTGTCTAGCTCCTAGTTGGTGCTTAATAAATGCTTATTGAATTGGACTACTGAGTTTTAGACAATGAGGGAGTCAACGAGCCTTATTAAGTGCTCACTGTGTGCCAGGCACTGTGCTAAGCACTAGGGATGCAAAGAAAGGTAAAAACCACGATTTTTGCCCACAAGAAACTTACATTTCAATGGAGGAGACAACATGCAAGTGCCTATGTACATACAAGATATATACAATATTAATAGGAGGTAAATTCAAACAGAAGGTTCTAGTAGTTGGAAAAGACCACTCCCTTCTCCCCAGAGTATTATTTTATTTTTCCAAATACATGTAAAAGATAGTTTCCAACATTCATTTTTATAAAATTTTGTGTTCCAAATTTTTCTCCGACCTTCCCCTATCCTCCAACAAGACAGCAAACAATCTGATATAGGTTGTACATGTATAATTCTTTTAAACATATTTCCATATTTATCATGTTGCACAAGAAAAAAAAAACAGACCAAAAAAGAAAAAAAAGCATAAGAAAGAAAAAAGCAAACAAAGAAAAAGATGAAAACACTATGCTTTACTCTACATTTCATCTTCATGGCTCATTCTATGGATGCAGATGGCATTTTCCATCCCAAGTCTATTGGAATTATCTTGAATCACTGCATTGGGAAGAGCCAAGTCCATTACAGTCGATCATCACATAATATTGTTCTCTTGGTTCTGCTCACTTCACTCAGCATCAATTCATATAAGTCTTTCCAGGCATTTTTGAAATCAGCCTGCTCGTCATTTCTTATAGAATAAGAAGAAGAAAAGAATTCTTGTAGTGGGATTTTAGCTGAGATTTATAGGAACCCAGGAGGCACAGATGAGGAGAGAGAGCATGAGGAGAGGAGAGATGAGAAGGCACATAGTTGGGAGATGAAATTTCTTGTGTGAAAAAGGGCAAGCAGTGCAGTGCCGATGTATTACAGTATCCACTGAAATGTATACTGAAATTCGCTCTATGTATACTGAAATACAGTATACATGGAGGGAATGGTGTAAAAAGAAAGGAAAGGTAGGAAGGGGCTAGCTAGTGAAAGGCTTTCAAAGACAAGTTTGATCTTGGAGGCAAAAGGGAAACATTAGAACTTATTGAGTAAAAAGATGCCATGGGGAGTCTTGCCCATTGGGAAAATCACTTTAGTAGTTGTAGTGGGTAGAGACTTGAGGCAGGAAGCCTAACTCGACTATTGCAATAATCTAGGTATGAAGCAAATGAATAGCAGGGTAGTGGTTGTGTGAATGGAGAAAAGGTGATGTTGTGGAGGTAGTAATGAAGATATAACAGATTGAATATGTGAAATGAAAGTGAGAGTGGGAGGATTGTTGTGTCTTAAATAGTAAGTAGTAAAGAAGCTTGGCTAAGGGGAGATTTTGGGTAGAGAGAGAATGAATTCTGTTTTGGACATTTTGAATAGAAGATGACTTGGGATATTTAATCTGAGACATTTAAAAGACAAATAATATGGAACTGCAAGTCAGGAAATAGTTTAGGATAAGATAAATAGATATAAGAATCATCTATATAAAAATGATAACTGGATCCATGGAACCTTATGAGATGACTGTATGAAATAATGTAGACAAGAAGAGAATATGGCCCAGAATAGATTCTTGGGGGATTGAATATGACCTCAGAAGATCTACCAAAGACTGAGTAAAAATAGTCAGCTAAGTATGAAGAAAAATAGGGCAAAATAATATCATGAAAGTCTAGAGAGAGTATCCAGGAAAAGAAGGTGATTGATGGTGTTAAAAGGTCTAGAAAGGCCAAAGAGAAGCATCAAGAAACAGTCATTAGATTTGGTGATTCACAGATCACCAGTCACTTTGAAGAGTACAGTTTCAGTTGAATCATGAAGTAGGAAATGTTTAGAAGAGAGTTATAGAATAGGAGAAGATACCAGTCGTAGATCATTTTTTCAAGGGGTTTAGCCACAGGGAGCAGAAATAGAGCTATTCAGGGAGGGCTGTATCAAGTGAGGGTTATTTTTAAGGATGTATGGAGATAGGGGCATATTTATAGGCAGCAAGGAAACAGAGTAGAAAGGGAGAGTTTGAAGATTTGAGAGAACATTGAGGTGATAAAGGGCAATCTTCTAGAACAGATGGATGGCAAAAGGTCTCTTGTCCATGTAGAAGGGTTTGCCTTGGTGAGGAGAAGGGCCATTTTTTCAGGTGAAAGGGGTGAAAGAAAGATCATGCCGGTAGAAATTTGAGTAATATGAGCTGAGGAGGAAAAGAGAAAAGGGAGCTTGTGGTGAATGATTTCAAAATTTTTTCTTGCTAGGTCTGGAGCTGAGATGATGGAGAAAGAGAAGTTGTGCGAGACTTGAGAGGGAATTAAAAATTTTGGGAAAGCTGTTATGGGGTGTAAGACAGTGAATCAATTAGGAAAGCACACAAAGTTTGCCTTATTGTAGCAAGGACCCAGTTGAGATTATATAATTATACAATTTACATTTGCAAGGGACCCAGTAAACATGATTTCAATACAGTAAGTATTTGAACTTGGCTTGAGGTTCAGAACTCTTTCCTCATCACGACCTTGCCATTCTGTGACTTGGTGACTGGGAGCATCAGCTTCCAGACTCAGTGACCAGAACAGAGACTCTGCAGAGGCTAAAAAAAAAGGTGGGCAGTTTTCACAGTCTCAAGTCTAGTCAAGGTACTCTTATTCCTGCTTGTGCATTGGTAAGGGATGTTCTTCAATTCTTCTAAATAAGCATTTCTTATCTTAACATTCATGGATGTTTATTGCAAATAGGAGAATGAACTCCCAAGAAAGCTTGAAGATATCTGGCATCCAGTTATAAGTAATATGATAAAAAGACTGAGATCTGGAAGGGAAAATCAGGCTCTACCCATCACTTTCCAGATAAAAAGTAAGACCCAAAAAAGGAAAAGGCCATTCCCAAGATCACATAGAATAGGAGAGTTAGGATTGTGTTCAGATCTTCTGGTTGGAAATGTCATGCTTCTCCTCCATCTCTGCCTCAGTTATTTCTATTTTTATGTGTTTGGGCCTATTTCTAGAGACTTTTTCACATAGAAGATTGTGGAGATTCGTGTATTCTTCCTTCCTATTAAGTCTCCCCCTCCCATTCTCCCTGTTCTCTCTTATGTGCCAATTGTATCTTCTGTAAGATATACAAGATAATCCATATACAATATTAACCTGAAGAAGTGAGTAACGTCCATTGTTATTAGGAGACCTAGCAATTATATAACGATAGGCTGAAGATTTGATTAATGTTTAACATTAGCTGTAATGTCTGACTAACCTGCCAGAGGAGGTGGTTAATGTCCAATAGAAACCCAAACTCTATAAAGTGCTCTCTGATGGCGTGAACACACACATTCCCTGATGATTGAATTTCTTGATTGTTTTTTCAGTTCATATTAGCCTTAGGTTATAGAATTTTTTATCAGACTGTGATTATACTTAAAATATGATATAAAACATGCACAACACACATGACACAGAATCTAATATCATATGTGTACGTGTATTGTTAATACGATTATATCAATATGCGTACATTTTTATGTCACTTTGCTGATGCTAGAGTGATTTCTTTACAGCAGCCTTCTGAGGGAAATAGGAAAGGGATGATTAACACCATTTTACAGATGAAGATGCCAAGGTAAAGAGAAGGTTAATGATTTTCCTAAGGTCACACAGTGATGTTATGACACAGGAAGGACTTGAATCCAGTATTTCTGATTCTATAAAGGATCCTTAAAAACATTCTGTATAGCTTTCTCTCAAAACATAAACGTATCTGCATAAATACATTATACAAATGTATATGTAGCACTTAATCACAGTTGTTACACACAGTGCTATGTCAAATAATACATAATACATACACAGACACATATCACATGGACACATATGCCAAAACACATGAACAATGTACATGTTCATGTGTTTTAGAACACTATTGTGCTATAAGAAATATAACATTATTGTGGAACATTATTGTCCTATAAAAAATGATGAGCAGACAGATTTTAGAAAAATCCTGGAAAGACATATAAACTGATGCAAAGTGACATGAGCAGAACCAGGAGAACATTGGACTAGTAATAATAATATTGTGCAATGATCAACTGTGAAATCTTAGTCATACAATGATCCAAATGATTCATGCTGAAAAATGCGATCCACCTCCAGAGAAAGAACCGATAGAGTCTGAGTTCAGATCAAAATATACTATTTTCATTTGTTTTTTGTTTTTTTTCCTTTTGGTCTGTTTCTTCTTTTACAACATGACTAATATGGAAATATGTTTTATATGATTGTACATATACCTATATCAAATTGCTTACCATTTAGGGATGGGTAAGGAGAGAGAAAGATTTGGAATTCAAAAATGTAAAGAAATAAATGTTAAAGTTGTTTTTACATATAACTGGAAAAAATAAAATACTATTTAAAAATGTACTTTCTATATAATACATCCATGGACACATGTATAAATCCAAAGGATACACAGGAACCTATGGAGAAGTTTCTAAAAATATTTTCAGATTTTAAAATATAATTTCATTTTGGAGGTAGCAGTTTCCAACTATAATCAAACAGATGCTCCTGAATCACCAAGAACTAGGACTTCCTGGGAAGGGGACAATTCTAAGGGCCAAATGAGTATAGGATTTGGAACTCTAAGGCAGCTGAGAGATCACCGGGTCCAAGTTTTCTGCAGCATGATGGGCAAGGCAGGATAGGGAAAAAAGCCCTTCCTGATTTAAGTGTCAGGAGTAGCAATGGGGCAAAGGGGACTCTGCCAGTATCTGGAGATTAAAGACTCAGGAACAATGAATCATTGATTTAGAGTTGGAAGGGATTTTAGATGTCATCTAGATCTTATTCTACAGAGGAGGAAAATGAGGACATGGAGATTAAATGATTTACTCAAGGTCATGCAGCTGAAATGTGGAAGGACTTGAACCTAGGTCTTCTGATTCTAAAACATTCCTTCTATTGTTTTCAAATGAGGAGAGAGTAAAAACACCCACAAGCAGCAAAAAGCAGGCAATGAGAATCTGTTGAATTAAGAAGAGGTTTTACTCAGGCTGGAGGGGGAGACAACTGCTTCTTTGTGTGAGATTCTAGGGAGAAAAAACTACTTTTCTTATCCATAGGATTCCAGAAACTTGGGGAAAGGGCCTAGAAGAAGGGATAATAGGAAGGGAGGGGAGCAGAAGGGGAATAAAGAAGACATGGAATCTGGAAAGAAAGAGGGGAGGGAATTTGTAGAGAAGATGAAATGGAAGGGGACAAGATCTAAGAGAGGAGAAGGATGAGGGAAAGGGAAAGAAGGGAAGAAGACAATAAAAGACGGCCTGCGGGAGAAGGAGGAGGAAGGAAAGGGAAAGAGAAGTTAGGAGAAGATTCAATGGAAAAGGAAGAGTGGGAGGTGAAAAGAGAAGGGACAGAAAAGAAAGAAAGAGAAGCTGGAAAGGGAGAGGAAAAGAAAGGATTTAGGAAGAATAGAAATAGAGGGAAAAGAGGGGCAGAAGAGATACCAAGTTCTCCTTTGAATATACTAAGTCTCATTGATGAGCAACTGCAATTATCCAGGCATTTACAAAACATCTTCAGATCTTTAATGAACCTTAAGGAAAAACCCCCAGACAAATCTTATAATCCATTTTCACTTCCTTCCAAAGTCACAACATTGTTTCTCTGGAGGAAATAAAAAGCAACAATACTCTTCCCCTCCCTTTCTGGCTTAAAATCTACTGACATTCCATCCACTGAAAGACCCATAACTGAGTTTGAAGACTTGAGTTCTAGTCTTGATTCTGTTCCTGACTGTGGAATTCAGGCAAGTCCCTTCGTTTCTCTGGGACTTACTTTCCTCTTCCAGAAAATAAGGGTGAGGGGGGTTGGACTCCTGTCATCTCCAAGGTCTCTTTTAGCATTGAGGTTGTATGATGCATTTACAGGGAGGGCTGGAGTGGAGTTTCACAACCCTGGTATCCCTGCTCAAGCTGCTTGAGTTGGCTGAAGAGATTTAGAGTCCTTTAACTGTAATATTTTTTTTGGTCTCAGTTTTATGGCTTTAAATATAACAGTAACTCCTAATAATCAATATTGCTTTAACTATAATATCTTATTTATAGATGCAGCCCCTGAGTTTGCAAATGGGCTTCCAGCATAATGCAGTCCAATGCACATCCTTTCTCCCTACAACAGTGATGATGAGGGATCTGTCTCACCCCCTTGACAAAAATCATTGAGAATCGATATAGTTGGGGGTTTTAAAGCTCCTTCTTCCCCATTCTTACTCCTGAGGGTTCTCTGGGAAGAGAGGCGGGGCATCTTTCACATGTAACCCAATTGTCACTGCTAATGAACGCTTGCTGTCTGCCACAGCAGAAAAGGATAATGAGACCCAGGCTGAAGCTCACACATTTAAATCACCTTGCAAGATCGAGCCGAGCAGATACAAAGTGGCTCCGGGAAGGAGGATTTACACGATTAGGGTTTCCAGGGGGCAATAGCCATGATGATAAATTAATTACAATATGGGTGATCACAATTTACTTCTTGATTTCTCCACACTTGGGCAAATTGGGGTCTAAAGAAAAGACTTCATTTGGAGTTTTCATAAAAGAATTTTGCATCAGGGACAGCAGATTCCAAGTGTGATTTTGTGATATCATTGAGGTCAGTCTTATTTTACAGAGAAGGAAACTGAGAACATACATCAAATTTCAATCTTTTATCCAACATCATGCAATTGTGAAAAGTGGTAGAGGGAGGTCTTCAACCCAAGCCTCTGATCCTGAATCCGATATTCTTTCTATCGCCTTCAGATGAAAAGAGAGACAGGAACTCAATAGAAGTGAGGCAGAGTTTCTGGTGAATTGAGAAGACACTTTATTCAGACCAGAGAGGGAGATAACTGGTTCTTTTTGGACAGTTCTAAGAATCTCCCCCAAGCACTTTTCTAATCCACAGGATTCCAGGGAATTGGGGAAAGGATCTGAGGGAAAGGGTGGGAAAGGGGAAAGGAAGCAGAAGGGGATTAGGAAAGCGAGGTCTGAAGAGAAAGAGGAGATGGAATTTGTGGAAAAGGTGAGATGGGAAGGAATATGGCTGAAGGTGAGAAGGAAGATACCCACAAAAATTCTTATTTGATTATTACAATACCAGGAAGGTATCGAGGAATGAGGGTCTCCTGGGAAGGGATGATAATGAGAGACAGAGATTATGAGGATTTAGAACTGGAGCTCTTAATTCTTTTTGTGTTATGGAACACTCTTCAAGGTGGGAATTTAGAGATTTCTTTCAGACACTGGCCATAGGAGCCATATTTACCATCTTCTAGTTTCAAGGGCTGCAGATGTTGAAGAGGGAGACACATATAAGAGGGAGACATCATTAAGTTACAATTTACAGAGTTGCCAAGCTGGTACCCTACTCTAAAGTGAGGTCTATTGCAAGGTGAGGGTTTATGAAAGAAGCTGTAATGTTCAGTAGAAAGCCTTCTGCGATGGGAATCAGAAATCTCACCTGGACTTGAGTTCCAGCTCTGCCATTAACACTCTGTGTGATCTTGGGGTAAATCCCTTCTGAGCCTTCCTTCTTCCCTCTGTAAAATGGGGATAGGGTAGATTGTACTACATTATCCTTAAGGCTCCTTCCAGGCTTGATATTCTGTGGGTCAATAATAATAACAATAGCTGATAGTCATATAAGACTTTAAGGTTCACAAAGCATTCCTTTTAACCTCAATATAACCCCATGAAGTACCCCAATGACTCCCATTTTGCATATAAGGAAACTGAGGCTCAATGAGATCAAGTGACTGGGATGACAATAGTTAACATTTACACAGTATTGTGAAGTTTACAAAATGTTCCACAAATATTCTTATTTGATTATTATAATCCTGGGAAGTAGACACTATCATTATTATTCCTATTTTACAAATGAGGAAACTGAGGCTGAGAAAGATTAAGTGGCTTGCTTAAGGTCACATAGTAAGGAAATGTCTAAGGCGGATTTGAACCCAAGATTCCTGATTCCAAGTCCAGATCTCCATCCATTATAATACACTGCCTCATAATCGTTGGTTGTATGATGGGCTCCCGCCCTAGCTTGTCCCAAATCATCACCAAAATATGGAGACCGTCAGACTTTGCTGTGGAGGACTCAGGTCCTCCCCCAACAGTAGGAGAGCAGAGCTTCTCTCTCTTGCCCTGGAAGGCCTCCCTGGAGGTAGCTTGCACAGCCCTTCCCCAGCCCCCTTCCCCCCACCCCACCTTCCAGCTGCTGCACACTGCCATGGGTGCTTTCTACTACCACTGCCCCCTAAACGTTGAGATGGCCAGCTGGGGGTGGGGGTGGGGTGTCTTTCCTCAAGGACCCCTAAGATGGCATCTTGTCTAAGCAGGCATTTTCAGGAGGTGCTGACAATTGGGGGGTGGGGGGGGCAGGTGGAGGAAGAGAGAAATACATTTTTAAAGATCACCTGGAGGCAAATATAATATTTATACTTATTTATCCTCACAGCACACGCGTACGGCCCCAAACATGTCTAATGAGCAGGAATTGCAAAATGGCCCATGCGTCCTCCTTGTCTGTCGGCTCAGGGGTCTCTTGGCAGCCTCATGGAGCTGGATTTCCAACGCTATGACCGCTGCAGGCAAAACTGCTATAAGTAACACCAGGCATTGCAGAGAGTCCCCAACTCCCAGTGGTACTGAGTCTCAAAACTGCCAACCCAGGGAAAGAGCAGCCCCTCCCCAAACTCCCTTCTCCCCTCATGCACTTACATACGAGCACATGCAATCCAAACATGCCTCGGACACGCAGGGATCTGCAACGTGGCCATGTGTGCAAAACACACAAGGTATGCTCTCACAGAAGGGATAATGAGAAACATGCACACACGTGTAATATATAAGACGTATGCAGACACACATGTCCACAAATATACACAATAGAGGTCCTCTCATCCCTACAGGTCAAGCTTGTATCCTGGAGCTTTATGTGCCTTAAGGAGATGGGGAGGGAGGGTTTGCTGGGACCTCCATTCTAATGCTAAGCCCTGGAACCATAAGGTTGAGCCTTTCAGTACTGACATGGGAGGGGGGGAGCAGAGCTCTGAGTGACTAGTGCCTAAAAGACTGTAATCTTTCCTATTTGTGGCCATCTGGATCCCCAATTTTTTTCCTGAGGCAATTGGGGTTAAGTGACTTGCCTAAGGTCACACATCTAGGAAGTGTTAAGTGTCTGAGACCAGATTTGAACTCAGGTCCTCCTGACTTCAGGGCTGATGCTCTAACCATTACACCAATTAGTTGCCTCCTGGATCCCCAATTTTTACCTGATATGTTGGATAACTTATGTATTCTACTTCCTAGCAGTTGTGATTCTAGTTTTGTCTTAAAACGCAAAAGGATGAGAAAACACACAATTTGTGAACATTTAGAAAAGAATGGTGATTATTGGGAGGCAACATGGATTCTTTATATTATGACATTTCATGTATAAGAGAAACAATTCTGGATTTAAAGTCAAGGAGATTGGATTCAAATCCTAGCTCTGCTATTCGGTATCCTTGTGACTTTGAGCAAGTAATTTATCCTTTCTGAGCCTTAGTTTCCTCATTTGTAAAACCAGAGGGTTGGTTTAGAAGACCTCTAAAATAAAGGAATTGATAAATTAGGGAAACAACATGAATATGCCCATAGCGATGCACTGGTAAATGTTTAACAACTGATCATTTTTTGGAGGGAAATCTTATACAATATGGACTAGGGGTTTACTCTTCATTATTAACATTTTCTTCATTGCTTTTGTTAATCTAGACAATCAACAAAACAAATTAAATTCTGATTTGTGACATTTGTTGATTTTGAGATATTCATGCTCACAGTGAAAATTTAACACCTGATTCTTGGGATAAGAACTAGCTTCAGCTCACTGATGGACATAGGGTATGTGATGGGACTCAAGTATATAGTGACTTCTCACAAAATCCTTATGGATGAGGTAGTGAGATATATACAGAATAGCTTTTTGAATTGCCTGATTTCTCTTGTTGTTGAGGCAATCAGGGTTAAGTGACTTGCCCTGGATCACACAGCTAAATGTTAACTGTTTGAGGTTGGAATTGAATTCAAGTCTTCCGACTCCAGGACTGGTGTTCTATCCACTGTACCACCTAGTTGCCCCACAGTGTCTCATTTTAAAAGGCTATTTGCCTGCTCAATCATGGTGTGTGCCAGTCTGGAAAATCTCTTTCTCATGTGTGCCTGGAAACATAGATGATTTCTGATTGTTCTTCCTCAGAGATTGGAAATTCACAGATTACAAATTTCCATCCTGCCTCCTTACCTTTTAGGGCTCCCAGGTACTTGCCCGGAGGGCAAATATGATCTTCAATGTGGACTCTTTCTTCCATAACGGATAACCCAGTGGAGCTCTGAATCTCCTAGCCTGCCATTGTATTGTTTGAGGTCTCTACAAGGATCCACCCTTTTAGCTCTGCCTCCTCCCTCCCCCCAATGCCCCACCAAGTTTCTTGACCGCTTCTTTCCTTCCATCTTTAGTGTCTGTCACCCCCTTCCTGGCTGCTTGCCCGGACAGGATGTCCCTCTCTATGATGGGGCTGCTGCAAAGGTCACAGTGGAAGCAACTTCTTGGGCATGACTTGGGGTATAGTGGAGGGTGAGCCAGTCCAGCTCCAGCCCCTGTGTATCCCCTAGTAGGATACTATTCAGTGGAAATGAAAGAGGAACAGGGGAGGGGGCAGATTGGGGAATTTTTCATGGAGTACTAAAGGCTGAGGCTCTGAGTAGACAAAGGCCCATTTGTCCTGCCAAGCTCGTGACTAAAGGGACCAAAATGGAAAGGAGGTCTTGGTGACTGGTACATTATTGGCTGCTAGCATTTAGAAGGAACCTTCAGAGATTATCTAAACTAACCCCCTCATTTATGCACTACCATCCTCTAGATTTAGAGCCATAAAGATCTTTAAGTGTCATCTAGGTCAAAATGCTCATCTTATTAGTGAGGAAACTGAGGCTCAGAAAAGAGATCTCACCTAAGATCACATGGGGCAGCTAGGTGGCTAAGTGGTTAGAGTACAAGGCTTGGAATCAGGAATACTTCATGAGTTTGAATCCAGCCTCAGACACTTATTAGCTATGTGATGCTAGGCAAGACACTTCAACCTGTTTGTGCCTCACTTTCTTTATCTGTAAAATAAGTTGAAGAAGGAAATTGCAAACCACAAGCAGGATTTTTGCCAAGAAAACCCCAAATAGGATCATGAAATGACTGAACAACAATAACAAAGGGCACATAGGTATTAAAAAGCAGATCCAGGATTGGAACCCATGAAAAAATGTTATGATTAAAGAGAATTAATCATGCCCTATTGAGTTATGCAAAAAAATAGAAAGCTACTCAATCAGTCAATAAATATTCATTAAATACCTACTATGTATCAGACACTATACTATACTAGGAATATGAAGAAAAGCAAAAGGCAGTCCTTGCCCTCAAGGAGATAGCACCCAATCACTTGCAAACAAGCTACATACAAGAGAGACAGCTGAATGATGATTGAATCCACTGGTAAAGGACTTTCGAGAGTTCTTTGTCTTTTGTTAGGTGAAGAAAAGAGAGAATTCTCTTTCTCTCTATCTATTTCTCCTTCCTTCTGTTGCTTTCTCTGTCTTTCAGTCTCTTTCAGTCTCTCTTCCTCTCTCTTTCTGTGTGTCTATCTCTTCCTTTTTCTCCTTTTCAGGCAATGAACAGAAGGCCAGTTTATCAACAGTTCCCATTGGCAGTATCATCGTCATCTTCCTCAGAAGAGCAATGGCTGACAAGAGCAACACCAAAGACAGACTATATGTATATGGAGGAAAGGCAAAAAGGCCAGTATTCTAAGAGGACACCAACTTTTGGAACCCAATAGAGAGCAACCCCCAAGAGAAACTTAATGAAGATGCTGTGAAAGGACAAAAGGCATGGGGAGAACTGCCTTTTCATGTTTCTTCTTTGGGACCAATATTGTGTCTTATAATTTAAAGGCATTTGACTTTGACCATTTTGTGGCTGTTCTTTCCATTTGCATTTTTTTTTTTGGCTCTGCTTACTCCATTCTGCATCACTTCATGTAAATCTTTCTAAACTTCTCTGTATTTATCATTCTCATCATTTTCTTGCAGCACTGTAATATTTCATTATGTTCAAGAATCATTCTCCAGACTATGGGCAATAACTTTGTTTTCAGTTCTTTGTTTCCACAAAAAGTAAAAAAATCCTCCTAAATCTTAAAGTGTTCTATGAAAATGAGTCAATAAGCTATTTTATGAAAAAAGTTATAGTTCAATCAAGCTCATGTGTTTAGTTTCACAAGGTTCCTTCTTGAAACAAAATATTTCTTTTTGTTTTCTAACCTAGGATGTTGATTCTAAAAAGAGAAATGGTTAATCTAATTTGATTCTTGAGGGCAAAGGCTGATTTGTGTTTGTTGTGTTCTCAGTGCTTAACAGTGCCTAGCACTAGTAGGTGCTTAATAAAGATTTGTTGATTGATTGAATTCAATTCCTGTCATGGGATTTTTTTTTAAGTTGGAAATGACTTGAACAATTTTCTAATCCAATGCATTTATTTTACAGCTGAGGAAACTGATTCCCAGAAGGAGAAAGGAACTTTTTTAAGATCATACAAGTTGTTAAATGACAGAGCTGAAGTTTGAATCTAGGTCTTCTGATTCAGAATTCTGTGCTATTCTTTGAGACCTCGGTAGATCTGTGTTCTATTTAATGTCAGCACTCCCTCCAATATTGCAGGAAAAAAGAACCCATCCAGCCCTTTTCATACTGTGCAACTGTTGTTCACATCCCCTGGTAAATCCAGTGTCCACAAATAGCCAAGCACACCCAATGTTCTAGGGGCCTTCTTCTAGCACTTTCTTTTTTTTGAAAGGTGCTCTAGACATGAATTTCATTCATTCATTTATTTATCCCTCCATCCATTTTTTAAAACTACATGTTGAAATAATTTTCAACATTTTTTTTTTTTGCTGAGGCAATTGGAATTAAGTGACTTGCACAGGGTCACACAGCTAGGAAGTATTGAGTACCTAAGATCTGATTTGAACTCAAGTCCTCCTGACTTCAGGGCTGAGCAACATTCATTTTTATAAGATGTTGAGTTCCATTTTTTTCTCCCTTTCCCTTTCTTCCCATCCCTTATCCTCAAGATGGCAAACAATCTGATATAGAATATATCATATTTCCACATGTCATGTTGTAAAAGAGGAATCAGAACAAAATGGAAAAATCACAAAAAACAAAATAAAGTGGAAATAATATGCTTCTATCTGCATTAGACTCTAGAGTTCTTTCTCTGGTTGTGGATGGCATTTTCCATCATGAAGTTTTTTGAATTGTTTTACATCATTGTATTGTTGAAAAAAGCTAAGTCTATCATAGTTGGTTATCACACAGTGTTGCTATTACTGTGTAAACCATTCTCCTGGTTCTGCTTACTTCACTCAGAATCAGATCATGTAAGTCTTTCCACATTTCCATGAAATCTGTCTGCTCACCATTTCTGATAGCACAATAATATTCCATTGCATCAATATACCACAATTTATTTAGCATTCTCCAATTGATGGGCATTATTTCGATTTCCAATTCTTTGCTACCACAAAAAAGAGTATTTTTGTACATGCAGATACTTTTTCATTTTTTATGATCTCTTTGGGATCCAGAGCTCTAGTATCACGGGATCAGAGGATACGTACAGGTATAAAGCCTTTTGGGCATAGTTCCTAATTGCTCTCCAGAATGGTTGGATCAGTTCACAACTCCACTAACAATGTTTTATTGTTCAAATTTCCCCTCATTTTCTCCAACATTTATCATTTTTCTTTTCTATTATATTAGACAATCTGATATGTGTGAGGTGGTATTTCAGAGCTGTTTTAAGTGGCATTTCTCTAATGAATAGTCATTTAGAGCATTCTCTAGCACTCCTGACTCACTATGAGTAACGTTGGAGCCCAAGATTGTCCATCTATTCTTCTTCTCTCTTGCCAGGTGGTTGGATCACCTTCTTTCCCAATGGCGCCTCTATTTGATGATACACAGTTCTGTATACCTCTTTGTTGGCCATATGATACAGCTGATTCATGTTCATTTCTACTGATACCTCATTGGGAATTTGAGATGTCCCTGAATCTTGAAAATAATGCCAGGGATAGTCAAATTTTGGTTCATTCTACTACAGATAGCAATGGCCCCAGAAATAGACTATACCTATTTCCTGTGGACCAGCCTACCCAGATAGGAAGAAATGCATCACCATAGTGGGTTGGCCAATACAACCCATGTCTAAGGAAAATAAGAAACAATTCTTAGCATTTTGCTTTTAATTAACTCAATTCTGCCCACGACAGCCATTTATTACTTGCTGTGGGTTCAGATCCTGTTCTGGTCCCTGAGGAAGCTGATTACTTAACTAAAAATGGCCCTTTCTTTTCTGGTGCTCATGACAAAAGATTAGCCACTAACACATAATACACATAGGGCTAAAGAGTCATTCCATTGTTGTAGGGGATTTTTAGATGAATTCTGTCTACCAATTCTGGTTGGTGCTTTCTCTTCAATTTATGGTCTTAGAGAATTTCCTAGAGGACCGAGAGCTAGCTCTCTCTCTCTCTCTCTCTCTCTCTCTCTCTCTCTCTCTCTCTCTCTCTCTCTCTCTCTCTTTCTCTCTCTCCAATTAGAGTTAAGTGACTTGCCCAGGGTCACACAGCTAATAAATGTTAGCTGTCTGAGGTTAGATTTGAACTCAGGTTCTCTGTACTCCAGGGCCAGTGCTCTATCTACTGTACCAACCAGCAGCCCCTAAGGCCAATTCTCTACCAACTATGCCACAGATACTTCTTCATAATATACATATATAACTATAATACACGATGATACATAAAAGGTACAAGCTAATTGCTCAGTGAGGTCTAAGGGGTGGAGTGGTGACAGATGGCAGGATTAGGTAGGTAGGGAATAAGGGAGGGAAGGACCTTGGATGAGAGAAGATTTGGGGGTCAGGCTGGGGCTTTAAAGGTTCCTGAAGGAGAGATCAGGGCATACCTGAATTTCTGCATTTTTATGGGTCTGTAGAGCAGTGAATGCTAATAAAATGATGATCTAAATAATTAAGAGTCATTTAAATATTCATATGTTGTTGGGGGCAAGGCTTTTCACCAGTCACAATGGGACAAGATGTTACTGAAACTGGCGAGTTTCTCCATCAAGGTTGACTTTATCTGGGGGAGAGACATCGCCTTGCCCGGGTGTGCCCTGGAGAGGAGACGCTAGGATGGCCACGAGACAGTTGTCTAATATACAACTGTAATATTCCTGCTTGATAAATGGCAATCTCACCAGCGGCCGACATCTATGAGTGAGCTTGAAACAATATTGGAGGCATTAGTCTCATTTGACTAATGCTTATCTATATTTTATACCTTTATGTTTCTTTAAAAAATCTTTTCTTTGTTAACACAGGGATATCTTGGCTAGGCACCAGGAACACGGGATCCCGGCTGGCTAAGCGTGGCTATCAAAGGTCACTTTAAGTTTAGAGTTCTAGAGCTGAAAATGTTCAGCTGTGTGACCATCGGCAAATCCCTTAACTACTCTGTGTCTTCCGTTTTCTTACTTGCAAAGTAGGTCCTTACAACTATTTTTCATTTGGAGAAATTGTACTTGTATTACCTACCTCCAGGGTTATTGCATAAAAGTACTTTGTAAATGGTGTGGATATGTTATCAAAGTGGGAGCTCCTTATTTTGATCTTATCCAGTGATATGTTGTGGGGCTATTTGTGAGGTAGCATAAATCTTGTCAGCTCTCATGTCTATTGTACTTTAAGGCTTGTGAAAGCCTTGAAGCATCTTCCGGGAGATAGGGAGCATTGTCCCCAAGTTATGGATCATGAAACTGACTTTTAGAGAGATGATGAGACTTGCACAGGATCCCACTGCTAATGCTATTGCAGACGATGACTTGAGTAGGGTCTCTCTTGACTTTAAGCCCAGAATGCTTTCTACTGCTCCACTTTTGTGAGGGAGGAGGGAGGAGAGATCAACTGGTCAAACTGGAACGTTTGGTTCAGGTGTCTGTGAACTTCAGGCTGGGAAATGCAGAATCTTGAGAAATGGAGCAGAATGAGGTCCCCTCTCCCTTTGGTTGGCCATGGGTACACTGTTCATCCCCATTAACCAGTGAGCAGGATAGCTCCTCCTTCAGTCCAGGCAAGGAGAAGCATATTCTTTCTTCTTCCCAGGAGGCTTAGGGAAGGGCAATGGTCCTATGATACTCTGTATCATAGAGTGAAATAATTTCTGATACAAAGTCTTATCTCTCTTGCTAAACTGTGATCTTTTTGAGAGCAGAAGTACTCTTTTCTTGTCATTATGTCTTCCTTTTCCTGTGTCTGTTCTTTTCCATCTTTCTTCTTAGGCAAAAAGCATCTATTAAGCCTTTTAATTAAGAAAAAGGATGAAAAGAGAAAGTATGCTGGGCATGAGCCATAGTTCCAAGGCACAGAAGTGAGAGATGGAGTGTTTTATTTGAGGAACAGTCAATAAGTCAGTATAGCTGGAGTGTAGAGTTCGTGGAGGAGAATAAGGAAGAAAAAGAACATAAAAAAAACAAAACAAAACAAAAACCAAAAGAGTAGTAATCCAAGAGGACATAGAATTAAGAGTCATGGATTCAAATCCAATTTCTGTTGCCTACTCACTGTGTGACCTTGGGAAAAGTACTCTTCCTCTCCAGGATTTAGTCTCCTTCTTGGGAAAATAGATTTGGGGTAGGGGAATGATATATGGAAGCTGTCTCCAAGAATCCAAAGCTAGTTATGGAAGGAACAATTAGACTTTTTCAATTAGCTCACCAAGGAAAGGGTTTTGGGCAATGCAAGGGAACAGAGGATTGGATTTGAAGTTAGAGGATTCATTACCTGTATAGACAAGATATGTGGCTCTTAGCACTGTATCTAGAACATAGTAGGTGCTTAATAAATGCTAGCTGACTTCACCTCTCCAGGCTTCAATCTCCTTATCTCTAAAATGAGGAGATGAAGAGAAAACAGGAAGGAAGAAAACAGACATTGTATTAAGCACCTACTATATACCAGGCACTGTGTGCTAGCTAAGAGCTTTACAAATTATATGGCATTTGTTCTATAACTTGGGAGATTGGTGGTAATATTTTCTTTACAATTGAAGAAACTGAGGGAGACAGAGGATAAGTTACCTTGTTTACAGGCACACAGCTAGTAAGTGCCTAAAGCTAGAGGGATAGATATAATGGGAAAAAGGACTAGATTTGCACTTAGATCTGAGTTCAATTTCCATTGCTATCACTTATTATCATTATGACCTTTATCAAGTCATTTCATACCATAACCTCAATTTCCTAAAATGTAAAAATGAGGGATTCAGATGAGGTGATATTTAAATTTACTTCCAGCTCCAACTCCATGATAAGATTATAGAGAGGAAAATTTTAGTTTAAGTAAAAGAGAAAACTTCCTATTACTAGATCCTGTTCAAAAGTAGACTGACTTGACTCAGGAGAATGCAATTACCCTGACACCAAGATTTTTTAGGAGAAGCTGAATGAACTTTTTTGGGGGATGCAGAAAAGATTTCTGATCAGGAATCAGCTGGGTAGATGCCCTTCCTGATCTGAGATGCTGTGATTCCATTAAGGGACGTGAGAATTAGATAGTTTCTAAGCTCCCTTTCAGTCCCAAGGCTGCTTCTTAACTAGCTCACATCTGTAATATGAAATAAATGGCACAAACAAAGAAATAAAGGATCTCAGAAGATTATGTAGGGGTGGGAACAGTTGAGGAAGTTCTCCC
Source organism: Antechinus flavipes (assembly GCF_016432865.1). NCBI lineage: Eukaryota > Metazoa > Chordata > Mammalia > Dasyuromorphia > Dasyuridae > Antechinus > Antechinus flavipes. The sequence goes on from NC_067400.1 coordinate 564,327,723, forward strand.
AGAAAAGATGAACCTAGGAAGAAGGCTGAGTCTTAGATAGAGAAGGAGAAAGGCTTTTGAGGTGGGAAAATGGGAGACCAAAAATGGGAATGTATTCAGTATTTATAGGGAACAGAACAGACTGAACACAATTTATGGATTCTTGGAGTAATTGCATGTAAGTTCCTTTTGAATGTACAAATAATAATGACAGCTGTCCACATTTGTGTGGTACTTTAGGGTTTCAAACAACTGAAAGTATGAAATGAATAATAAAAGGGTTCCAATGCTCTTTCATGAAAGTTTGGTAAAGGCAACTGTGTAGGAGTTATTTTCTCATTTGACAGATGAAGAAACTGAAGATAAGAAAATTAAATGGTTGCTGAAGGTCACTGGCAGAGCTGGGATTTAAATGAATCCTGGTCTTCTCACCTCTAGCCTAATGTTTTTGTTGTGATTTTATATGGCATGTTTCTCATGAAGACTGTATGAATGGTGTATATTCTCAGTTTCTGATGGCCACTCAGTTTCTGAGGAGATTCTGCCTCACGGATGCTATAACCTGACCCCCCCAAAAAAACTTTTCAGTCTTCTTATGTCTTACATCCCACCACATACTCTTCAATACATTGACAACAGCCTTCTGGCTGTTCCACAAATAACAAAACTCCAACTCCTATGTTCAGGCATTTTCTCTTTCTAACTTCTAACTTCCCTGTCTTTCTCTAAGTCCCAACTAAAACCCCATCTTTTACAAGAAGCTTTTCCCAATCTTTTCTTAATTTTTGCACCTTTCCTGTGTTATTTCCAATTTATTTTATATATAACTAACTTTGTATATATTTGTTTGCTTGTCGTATCCCTTACCTCCTTACATTGTAAGCTCCTTCATGGCAGGAATTATCTTTTGCCTCTTTCTGTATGGTCAGCACTTAACATGGTGCTAGACAAATAATTGTTTAATTGTTTTCAGTTGTGGCCGACTCTTTGCAAGCCCTTTTAGGGCTTTTTTGTGGCAAAGATACTGGAGTAGTTTGCCATTTCCTTCTCCAGCTCCTTTTACAGATGAGGAAGCTGAGGAAAACAAAATTAAGTGACTTGCCCCAGGCTGGGGTCATTGGATTGATGAGTAGTGGTGGGATGGGAAGGTTTAAAACGACTTGAAAAGTGGGGGGGGGGGGGACACTGCTCCATGAGGCAGAATCTCCTATTGTAGTGGCCATCAGAAGCTGAGAATGCACCCATACCCTTCATGAGAGGCAAACTTTATGCAGTCACAACAAAGACATTAGACTAGGGGTGAAAAAACCAGGATTTAAACTCAACTCTTCTTGACTCCAAACCCAACACCATCTAGCTGTCCCAGACACATAGTAGGCATTTAATAAATGTTTATCGATTGATTGGTGTCTACCCACCAGCAGTAAGAATCTCATAGAATCTCAGAGATGAGAGCATGGAGCATTCAACTTAATCTCCATTTCTCTCCAAGAAGATGCTTATGATATCCCTGATTTATCTTTACAGACTGACTCACACTATTTCCCCTCATTCACTTTATATTTTAGTCAAACTGATTTATTTGCTTCTTTCTGAATAGGGAGATTTCATTTCCTCCTCTTTGCCTTTGTAAGGATTTTCTTCATACCTTGGAAGGCTTTCTTTCTTTTTCTCCATTTTTTGGAATCCCAAATTTCCCTCAAGGCTCAGCGTGGGTTCCACTTCTTATGTGAGCCCTTTTCTGATCTCTCAAAAGTGAACACACTTTCTCTGCTGAAATTGTTTTTTAATCTATGCTGCACAAGGGAATTCTCTGCTAGGTTGACTGACCCTTTCCAGCAGTGAAGGTCCAGGTGCTGGCAATCCCTTGTTCATTCTAGAAGTTGTTTACTTCACCTAGCATGGGGGTGGTGGTGTGTCCAGCAGAACACTAGTCTCATGGTTTTCATAGAGCTACTATGTCTATCCTAGAGCTTGACACATTAGTGAGTGGCAGCTGCTCACCTTTTTACTGTAAGACTGAATGGATAGTATAAATAAATGTAACTAGAATCTTGCCTTGATTACCCATACTCTGGAAAACTTCCCTCTTTTCTGGTTGGCTGTATTTCAATGTACTCTAATTACATGAACATGGCATAATGAAGTCAACCATAAATATGATCTTATTGTATACAATCTTTACTTATAAAAAAAAGAAGCAAAAGGGATACAATCAAAATATATTTAAATAAAAAACTACTTCTGAAATGCAGCTTTCTTGCAGTGTCTATAAGAAAGCTGCAAACCTAGGTATTCCCAGCCACAATTTAGATGCCTAACTTCATCTGCTCCCACTGAGAATTAAGTGTAAGTACCCTTATGAAACAATCATGTTCCCTTTGTGTTTTATCTTCTCCAAGTATTGGATTTATCAAGTATCTTCATTAACCTTCCCCCATCAACTTTTTCATTTATAGCCTCCCAAAGGGTCACAGTCAAGTCAGCTGGGGATCTTAGGAACCAGAATGACTTAGCATGATCTCTGACTCACGTAAAACAATGACCAGAAGTCTGAATTCAGACAGAATTCCTCCGCCGACTGATTTTCTTCAGTAATGGTTGTTCTATTTTGTCCATTCTTTCAGATTCTCCTCTCTCTTCACTTGCCGCATCAATAGGCTCTTTCTCAGAGGGATGGCCTTGATACTATAGCCTTATCAGAGGAAAGTGGCTGCAAGCTTTCTCCTTTCTAACGGCCATTAGAATTAAGAGGAAAGAAGGCCTGAGTTCTGATTTTGCCTCAGGTACTGGGAGTATAGTTTTATACGAGTCAATTAATCATTCTGCACCTCAGTTTCCTCATCTAAAAAATGAAAAGATTGAACTCAATGACTTCTATGCTCTTGAAATCCATCTACCTTTCAGCACTAAATCTATGATCTTGTGATTGTATATTTTCCCTTTGTCTCTCCTCTATACTCGAAAAGTCCTTGTATTTGCTCTCACGCAATTTTCTTATTTTTTAAAAATTATTTTTAATATCTTCTCTAGTAGCCAAAACCTTGTTAATTCCTTCCTCCTCCTCTGTATTCTTAATGATGGTGTCAGGAGAAGGGTAGATCAAAGGTACGATCTATCTAATTTATATTTATTTACTTATGTACAGTATAATGTAAACTCCATGAGGGTAGGAACAGTTTTGTTTTTTTGTCTTTGCTTTTGTCTTTTGTCCCTAATACCTAACACAGTACCTGACACATAGAAAACACTCAAAAAAATGTTTGCTGAAAGTGAAATTAAATATTATGAAATCATCATAAGTGAACTTGGTTCCAAAGAGATATTAGAAAGTACTTTCCTTCCTTTGTGGAGAACAATGAATATGGGGTTGGATAATCTGAACTTTGTGAAAGTGTTGAATTTTTTCTCTTTTAAAAACATTCTTTAGTTATGGTATGTGAATGTCATAGAATATTATTGTTTTATAAGAAATGATCAGCAGGAGGATTTCCAAGAGGCCTAGAGAGACAAGAACTGATGGTGAGTGAAATGAGCAGAATCAGTAGATCATTATATACCGCAACAACAAGACTATACAGGGGTCCTCAAAATGTGGCCCGCAGGCCAGATGCGGCAGTTGAAGATGTTTATCCCCCTCACCCAGGGCTATGAAGTTTCTTTATTTAAAGGCCCACAAAACAAAGTTTTTGTTTTTACTATAGTCCGACCCTCCAACGTCTGAGGGACAGTGAACTGGCCCCCTATTTAAAAAGTTTGAGGACCCCTGCTACAATGATCATTTCTGATGGATGTGACACTTTCCAACAATGAGATGATTCAGGTCAATTCCAATGATCTTGTGATGATGACAGCCATCTACACCCAGAAAGAAGACAATGGGAACTTAATGTGGACCACAACATAGCATTCTCACTCTTTTTATTGTTGTTTCCTTGCATTTTATTTTCTTTCTCATTTTTTTCCTTTTGATCTGGTTTTTCTTGTGCAGCAAGATAATTGTATAAATATGTATTCATATATTGGATTTAACATATATTTTAACATGTTTAACAAATACTGCATTACTTATCATCTAGGGGAGGGGGTGGAGGAAGAAGGGGAAAATTTGGAACACAAGATTTTACAAGGGTCAATATTGAAAAATTATCCATGCATATGTATTGAAAATAAAAAGCTTTAATAAAAATAAATAAAAATTTATTTGAATTTATTTGAATTCATTTTTGAATTTAAGGCATCTTCTGGACCTAAATCTGTAATTAATTGAATTCATTTCACAAGAAGCCATCCAACCTCTGGTGGGGAATTTAAAGGACTGGAAACTGACCACTTCCCTAGGTAAACCATCCTACTTTTGGCTAACTCCAATTATTAATATGTTTCTTCTTATATCAAGCCAAAAGCTCTATCCATCGTTTCTGGTTTTACCCTTAGAGAAGCGGAACTAGTCTAATTCATCTTTCAAATGACAGCCCTTAAAAAGGGATCATCTAAGACTTTCTAAGTCTTTTCTTCTCCAAGGTAAAAGCTTGTGATTCTCTCAAGCATGGTTTGTAGTTAACCTTATCATCCTAGTTACCTCCTCCGGGTGTGTTCCAGCTTGCCCTTGATTTCCAGGGATCTCCCTTCAACACCTTGTCTTGTCCTGCCTGGTAACACACGGCCTCTTTTGAGAGAAATCCTGTGTTTGGCTTACCATTTAGGGACAACTAAAGCTGCCGGAGTAACTCTGCCCACATGGGGATCAATCATGAGCTTCAGTGATTTGGAAACCAGCATCATCCTAGGTGGTCATGGCTGGGCTTGTGACAAAGCGGCTGCTTCAGCTTGGGGGAGGCATTTCAACCTCATTCCAGAGAATTTAACAAATGGAGGAAGTTGTAAGTTGTCTCTCAGACCCTTACCCAGGGCCACATCCTTCCTTCGCATCACCCCCACCCCACCTCCCACCCCTGGAGTCTTCTTTCCCCCATCCCCGCTCAGCTCCACCGGCCTGGCTGTAATTACAGGATATCTGCTCCCTCCGTATAAATCTAATAGACTTTTTGGCCTTGTCAGATTAAAACTTACCTATCAACCCGCCGCAGTCCTCTAGATCTCCCTAAATCTGTACTGAGGAGAGAATTTATGACCAGGAATTGCATTTTGCAAAATGATTAAAGTTACCAAACAGCCATAAAAAGTTGCCCGAGAAGAGATGGTTTTTTTGAAAGTCAGCTTAATTTATAAGGGGTGGAAGGTTTATTGTCATTTAGAGTCCGTCGTGATGCAACGATCCCACATTCCGCTGCAGATGTGCACAGCTGCACCGGCATTTATGTCTTTTACATGTTTTTAAATTGCCCTGTTTGGAGCAGAGCAGGGGGCCTTCTATAGCATGGAAACCACCCAGGCAGGCAGGAGGCCGACAGGCTGCTTAGGAAGATGGACTTACAGAGCTGGGAGGAATCTAAAACATCACCTTCCTCTTCTGTGTCAATCAATCAATAAGCATTTATTAAATGCCTACTGTGTGTGGAGCTCTGTAATAAGTCTGGGATACAGTGGAGATAGTATTGGAAAACCTGGCTGTGAATCCTAACTCTGACCCTAATTGTCAGGTCCAAGGCAAATCATTCATCTTTTGTGGACCTCAGTTTCTCCATTTGTAAAATGGAAATGCCTTTAAGGCATCTTCTGGACCTAAATCTGTAATCCTAGGATACATGGTATCACTCTGGACAGTGTCTGCCTCATTCACAGACAGTAGTCATCATCATTTCTATCTTGTGCCCTTTTCTCTTCTCACACCAAAGCAGAATCTCATCACCTCGTGCAGGAACCCTTGCAAGAGTATTTTGATTGGTCTTCCTGTTCCATTTGTTCCTCTGCTCCCTAGGTTCTTAAACTGGGTTGTGACTCCATATGGGATCTCATAACTCAACGTGGGGTGTCATGAAATTATGATTTATTATCAGTGAATGTTTGATTTGTATACGTATTTTATATGTAAAAATTTCTCTGGTTAAAAGTGAGTGGACAAAGTTTAAGAAACCCTGTTCTTCTCTGTTGCCAAATTGATCTTCCTAAAGCATGAATATGACCATGTCAGCCAACCACTCAATAAACTGTTGTCCAGTCATTTCAGTTGAATACGACTCTTTGTGATCCCATTTGGGGTTTTCTTGGCAAAGATACTGGAGTGGTTTGCTTTTTCCAGATCATTTTACAGATGAGGAAACTGAGGTAAACAAGATTAAGTGACTTGCCAAAGGTCACACAGCTAATGTCTGAAGCCACATTTGTACTAAGAAGTTTTCCTGACTTCAAGCTTAGCTCTGTTATCTACTATACCCCCTACCTGCCCTCAACAAACTCTAGTGGGTCCTTATTATTTCTAGGATAAACTATACAATCATTTGTTTGGCTTTTAAAGATCTGACTCTGAATTTTTGTATCTATTTGATAGCAGTCTTCTCACTGGAGATGTCTCTGCCCCGTGACCCTTTCCTCTACTTCTTGAGTCTTACCTGGGATGAACATTTCAGAGGGTACCCAGACTATCCATGATAATTTTCTCTTTCAAATTTTATCTGCATCCCTAGTACTTAGCCCATTGTAGGCATTTAATTATGCTTTATCCTCAATTAATGTGTCTGTCTATCTATCTATCTATCTATCTACCTACCTACTATCTACTATTTATCTGTTTATCTGATTATCTATCTATCCACCTATTTATCTATCTGTCTATCTATATACTTAACAATCTCCTCATTTATCTTTCAATCATCTATCTGACTCTCTACTTATCTACCTGTCTCTTTACCTTCTTTCATCCTTCCTTTCTTTCTTCCTTCCTTCTTTCCTTCCTTCCTTCCTTCCTTCCTTCCTTCCTTCCTTCCTTCCTTCCTTCCTTCCTTCCTTCCTTCCTTCCTCTCTTTCTTTCTCTCTTTCTTTCTCTTTTTTCCTTCCTTCCTTCCTTCCTTCCTTCCTTCCTTCCTTCCTTCCTTCCTTCCTTCCTTCCTTTCTTTCTTTCTTTCTTTCTTTCTTTCTTTCTTTCTTTCTTTCTTTCTTTCTTTCTTTCTTTCTTTCTTTCTTTCTTTCTTTCTTTCTTCCTTCCTTCTTTCTTTCTTTCTTTCTTCCTTCTTTCTTTCTTTCTTCCTTCTTTCTTTCTTTCTTTTCTTTCTTTCTTTCTTTCTTTCTTTCTTTCTTTCTTTCTTTCTCTCTTTCTTTCTTTCTCTCTTTCTCTCTTTCTTTCTTTCTTTCTTTCTTTCTTTCTTTCTTTCTTTCTTTCTTTCTTTCTTTCTTTCTTTCTTTCTTTCTTTCTTTCTTTCTTTCTTTCTTTCTTTCTTTCTTCTTCTATGAGGGGAGGCAACTGAACTTGGTCAGCCTTAAGGCGTCTTCCATCTCAAAATAAAAATGCTCCTAAAATTACTATAGAATAACAACAAAGATACCTCAAATTTTTACAGTGCTTTTCTAGTTTGTGAAAAACTTCCAATGGTCCTTAAAGATAGGTGCTATAGGTGTGATTAGCCACATGAGTTTTTGTCTAGACGTGTAATTTCATCACTATAGGGAGCTCCTAGTACAGAAACTCCTTGTACCTGATGCACCTGCAAATCACCTCTGATTTCTAGTCTTAGAGAGTTGCTTGAGCATTGCAGAGTTAAGAGACTTACCCAACATTAGGCAAGGGGTATGTATCAGAGGCAGGTCTTCTTGACCAGAAGCTGACTTTTGATCCACTACATCCATGCTGCTGCCCATCTATCTTTAATGAAAAAGAAAGCTGGAGCTTAGAAGGTAAATCACTTGCCTAAGCTCTCAAACTAGTAGAACCCAAACCTAAAATCAGATCTCTGACACTGAGGAAACATCTTGGGCCCATAATTCCAGGATATGGGGCAAGGAGGCAGTTGATTCAAATCATCCTTTGCTAAGTCATCTTTAACAGACAGTGAGATTTAGCAGCTACATGTTCTAGATAGAATTCTGGGCCTGCAGTTAGGAAGACCTGAATTCAAATGTGATCTGAGACACTTAATAATTGTGAGACCATGGGAAAGTGATTTTTCTTTTCTTAGTTTCAGTTTCCTTATCTGTAAAATGGAACATGAATTGTACCTCTCTCCCAGAGTTGATGTAGGGATCAAATGAGATGGTATTTGTGAAACACTTTGAAAATGTTAGTGCTTCAGATGTTTTAGCCACTATTATTAATATAGTCAAAAGACTTAGGTTCAAATCTCAAGACTATTGCTTGTTAGCTGTATGACCACTGGCCAACCACCTCACCTTTCTTAGTCTGTTCCACATCTGTGAAATGAGGATATTGGGTTTGATGGCTGTTAAGTCCCTTCCAGTTTTAAATGTATGATTCTAAGACTCTGGGTCCACTCTTTCCAATTGCATAATGTAATACCGACAAGCACATATCAATAGTTCAGGAAACCAGAGGACTATCAATTTATGGACAGCCGTAGAGGGCAGAGGCAGGGTTTTTAGCTCAGATTTCTAATTATAACTGGCTGCTTGAAATGAACGATTCCCCAACTTTCTAATCTAAATTGGTCTCCTTTAAATTTCCTCTGGGACTCCAAGAAGTACATAGTCACCTTGGAAAAGGATGGCAGTGGTGTGACTCTGTGGGGTGGTATAAGGGAACGGTCACTTTCAACGGTCACTCTCTTACAGTGGAAAGGATATTGCATGCATTTTATGGAGACCTTAGTTAAAGCTTCACTTATTCTAACTCAATTCATCATATCATAGATATAGAGTTAGAAGAGACCTTAGAGGCCCTTATATTTCAATGTCCTCATTTTACAGATAAGGAAATGGAGGCCCAGGGAGATTAAATGCTTTTTGGAAGGTTACACAAGAAATAAGCATCAGAAGTAGAATTGAAATAAAGGTCTTCTAAATCTAGACAGTGCTGCTTCTGACATTCAATTCAACCAATTCATCCAATAAAACAATGTATTTTTCAAGAGGGGGAGTATACTAATTACTGCGAATCACAAAAAGTCTCATGTATGTAATAACACTGCTCTGTACTTTCAAAGAAGCGAAGGATTCCATTAGGCAAAGGTGAGGAAAGCTTTCCAGACGTGAGGGACCACTAGGGCAGAAGTAGAATGTATTTAAAGGTATTTCTCCAATTGTTTACAAAATTTTTGTCATTGCAGTTGTTAAATTTAATCATGCTGTGTCTTGGTGTTTGAAGCACAGGGTTTCCTTCTAGAGGTGATCTGTGTATTCTTTCAATTTTTGCTTTGTTTTCTCTATTCGGAAGTTCTGAAAATTATTTTTATTTTATTATTTTATTTGTTATTTATTTTATTATAGTGTCCAGATTGTTTTGACTTGTCATTTTTTTCAGCAGGCGCATGATTCTTAAATTGTCACTATGTACCCTGCCTTTTGGATCAAAAGCTTTTTCTTGTGTAGAAATCATAAATTCTCTTAACATTATGTCTTTTTGCTTTTCTTTTTCCAGATTGTTCTTTATTTCAGTGTATTTGTATGTCCAGTCTATTATTCTCTCTTTTGCTTTTTTTGGAGAAACTTGGAACTATAGATCCTTCTATTCTGTTATTTCCATTGTGGAGGTCTATAAATCCAACCATTTGTTCTTTTCTAATTTCCCTCAGGATTCTGATTTCTCTTCTGAACCATTTTGAACCATTCTTCTATAGTTTTATGCTCTTTTGGAAATCTACAACATTTTGTGTTTCATTAGCCATTAGTTAAATTTTCTTCATTTTGCAATATCTATTTAGACATATTTATAATTTTTTGATTTTTGGAACTCACCTTCTCTTTTGATTTTGGTAACTTTTCTGTTGATTTATTTGCTTATGCTCTAGATTTTAAACTGCATTCTCTCCACCTTGGTGATAACTTTTAAATGGGATGAATTGGGCTGGGTTGTATCAATAGCCTTTTTTTTTTTTTTTCAGAAAGGAAATCTCTGAGTAGTTACTGAAGCACAAGCTAATGGATTGGATTATATACTCTGTCACATCACTGAAGCTGGTGAAGGAGATATGCTGAGTGAGGGTACTATGGATTAGTATTCTCCACTATTAATTCATATGATTGTAACCCTGACAACTTCTCACTTTCTTTTCTTGTGATTTCTAATATAATTGTTTACATCTAGTACATCATTTTCTTTTTGGAATTTTTTTGTGAGTTAGTAGGGATTAGAGAAAATGTATAGTTTTCCATCCTGTTGGTTCTGTGACTTGGCTATTAGTCTCCAAAGTATTAATGTTCTCATCCCATTTTGGGGGGGAAATAGTCTCAGTTACTGTTCCTTGAATCAGCTCTATTCATGGGCATAGTAATGGACTCTTCCTCTACATAAATTATCCTTAAACAGTTCTTTCCTATAGGCTGATCATGGTGTGTGAAATGCCTGCCATTAGGGTTTTTCCCTTGGGCTAAAGCTTCATGTCTACAGAAGATCCTGTTAAGGGATTCATTAAGTCATTATCTCTCTCTCTCTCTCAGTACTATATGTATACATACATATAGCTTTTCTTGATTGTCTTTCACAATGGCATATAAAGATTGCATATGCATATATATGTATATAATATATGCATTATATGTGCACATAGAAAAATAAAAATGTTTCTTAACTTCCCCCCCACCCAACTGAAGGATTTTCAAAGTCAAATAGAGATGAAAAAGAATATAAATAAAAGGAGAATCCTTTCCAATGTTGTGGTTGGATGGTAGATAAATTTGACACACAGGAAAAAGAAAGGTTGCTGAGCTTTTGGGGACAGAGTAAAGAAATAAAGCTCTTTGCAAAGAATGAGAAGCTGAACCCTCTGAGGATGAAACTGCTTGTCTTCTCAAGAATACAATATGGATCTCTAAGTGTTTTCAGAGGAGTGAGCATTCAGTGAAGATCATGGGAAGCAGAAATGCATTGGAGTGAGCAACAGCTCTCTACTGAGAGATATTGAGGGTATTTGGTAACCAGTAATAAAAAATAGAGAGCTCTATATTACTGAATATGTATCCAAGGTATCACAGAGAACTTTACAAGAGATATAAACTCTGTGACTTCTACCTTTTTCTGATGAATCATATGGATATAAATAACACAATCAGAAGAAATATAGAAAGCATTGCTAAAGATTATGAAGTCTTGCACAAAAAACTGCTTCAAGGCAAGGTGGTGTTTTATTATTGATGCTGATTGAAAGAAGTGAATAATTGGTTAAGAAGATGATATCTGAGAATGGGATTTGGATTTCTGGACCACAATTCAAAATATAAGAATAATAGGCTTCTGGCCAGAGATAGAGTGCACTTAACAAGAAGCATTAAAATGTTTTACTTTCCCATAAGTTTCAAAAATCCAATCAAAAGAGCTTTAATCTTAAAAGGAAAGGTAGAGGGAGAAACCCTCCTTTGTCCATTGTAGATTTTATAGTGAATAGCTATACAAATGCCTTTATATATAAATACAGGACAATGGATTTTATTGCATTTATTTCTTGAATTCTAATTCTTATGACTTCTTGGTTTTTCTATCATTGTTATTTCCCCCTACTTTGCATCTACTGCCTATGGGATCTAGCATGAATAAGCAAGGTGAATTAGAGATCCTAACAGAAGTATTTCCCTACTTGGTTAGTGACTATGTATTATCCAATTTTTTTTGGTTCTATTCTTCCCAGGCCAAAGTTCATTCTCCTTGAAAGAGAAAACAGAAGTAAAGCAAGAGTTTGAGGAATTTAGTTTACCTCATAGATATTATGGAGACTTGGTGATCAAGTCATATAAGGAAAGATGGAAAACTTTTAAGTCTGGAAACCTAAAAGGTATCAATTTCAATAAGGAAAAAATAGGAGTTATCCAAAGAGAGTGATGTAGATGCATAGGAAACTCCTCACTAAACTTAGATTTGAAAAAAAAGTTGTGTATAGAAAATAAAGTATGCTCGGGCAACATAGTTTGAATATAAGTTTATGGAACAATCCTATAAAGAATCTAAAACTCAGAATCATATAAAATTGATGAAAGAAACTAAGAACAAGTTAAATATTTTTTTAAAGTTCTATAGTGGAAAAGAGGAGGTTCCAAGAAGGGATGGAGCCTGCTTGAGAGTAAATGAAATGATGATAACTTAGAAAAAAGAAGGCAGAGTCTTTATTTTGTTGGTTTTTTCCCTGCCAAGAAAAATAACTTTTTCACTGGAAATGACAGAACATTTTTGTCTGAAAGGGAGGTGATACTCAAGAAAAGTAAGGAGACAGTAAGAAAACTTTGAATGAATTCAAATTTCCTGTCCTACATATCTATGAATGATGAATGAATAATTTCTGAGCCACTGCTGGTAATTTTTGAACAACTACAAAGAACAGGAGAGATAACTCAGAACTAAAGAATGAATGAGTGTAATAGCATTCATTAAATATTTAATGTGTTCCAGGCACTGTCCTAATGATTGGGGAATTCAAAAATGAGGAAGCAAGATAGTTCCTGCCCTCAAAAAACTTACATTCTTAGAGGGGAAGAAAATTCATGTAGAATAGCTAGAGTTGGAAAGTGATGGTGGAAGAAAGTCAGGGAACATATGGCATGGTTTGGAAATGATAGTCAAAATAAGGTGAAAGTTTTCCCAATAGATCTCAATTTGAATTCCAATGGAAGGAGGAATAGCTTATAAACAGCATGTCTTAGAAATAGTTGGGAAGTGACTGTGGTGGCCAGGTTCTGGGTAAGATAAGGTAAAATCTCCTTTAAGGGATCCTAGAGTCCCAGCGACAGAGTTCAAGGCCTAATGGGAAGAGAAAAAAGGTCAGAATGAAGACATCACATATGAAGACATATTTTATATGTCCAGGAATTACAGAGAGGGACAAATATCTCAATTTTCACAAGAGAGGAAAAGAACAGAATTTGACAATTATAGTATGGTAAACTTAATTTTGATTCCTGAGAAAATCTAGGTTTGATCATTTAAAAGACGGGATCAAGAGGGATGCAATAGGAAATGGGGTAGGGGTGGTGAACCAGCACTTTATATTATGGAGAGGTAAAACCAGAAGTGATATTGTTATCAAAATAGTCTATGACTACCTGGACAGAAGGAAGAAATTAATAAGAATGTTAAGTAGGAAAGGAATAAAATTTTATTGGAGATATCACCCCAGGAGAATGAGAAGCGATCAAACCTACAATTCTGACGATATAAAGAGACAATTTTGATGAGGGGAACCTTGTCTAAAGAGATCAATGTGGATACAGTGAACTCATTGACCAACTTAGATTTGAAAAATAGATGTAGAGGAGATGAAAGCAAGGGCAGATAAAGCACACATACAAAACATCTTGCTAGGATAGTGTCAGGAGTATTGGAAGCTGGATTACCTCTTGGGTAGAGCACTGGGCCTAGAGTTAGGAGAGCTGAGTAAGAGTCCATTACTAGTTATACTAATAAGTTATTTAACTGCTGCTTGTCCCTATTTTCTCATCTGAGAAATGGGGATCATAATAGCACCTAACTCAGAAGGATCAAATGAGATACCATAAGGAGAGTGCTTCACAAATCTTAAAGTGTTGTATCAATGTTATCGCTTATTAATATTATTAATATATAATGATATGTAATAATACTATTAATAATAGCAACTATCTCCCAATGTTATTATGAGGATCAAATAAGATAAAATTATAAAGAATTTGATAAAGTGTCCAGCACTGGTAGACACTTAATAGATGCTTGTTTCCTTCTTTCCTAAATGCTTAAAATGAGCTGAGGCAGGTAAGGAAGACTAAAAATAACTAAAAGATTAGTTTTTTGCTTTTGTTTTTGTTTTTGTTTTTGGTGGGCTACTACATAGAGATATATGTATATATACTTAAATTTATATTTCTATTATATAGCTTTATATATTTGATAATTATATAAATATATATGACTAGATAAGACAAAGAAGAGCTCTTTGGACAGAAATAAGATGATGATTAGACATTTATATCTTTTCTCTTATTTAGGTTCCCAACCTTCTTGCCATCCTCAACTTTTCCTGTGTTATCACTCCCAGCTCTGCCATTTAGCAGCTGAGTTACAATGGCAAATCCTTTTTCTTCCCCGAACTTCAATTTTCTCATCATTACAATGGCAAGGACTACCTGGACTACCTACCTATTTCACAGAGTTATTGTAAGGCCCAAATGAGTTGATGTGTGTATAGTGAGAGTGTTCAGACAAATACTAAAAGTACTATAATAATAGTATCTATTTCCCAACGTTATTATGAGGGTTAAACAAGAAAAAAAATTATAAAGAATATGGTAAAGTGTCCAGCATGGCAGGCACTTAATAAATGCTTGTTTCCTTCTTTTCTTAATTCTTATAATGAGCTGAGGCTGGTAAGGAATTAACTAAAAGGTTAATTTTTCTTTTTTGTTTTTGGTGGGATACTAAGTAAGGATATATGTATATATAGTTAAATATTTCATTATGCATTAGATATTTATATAAATATATACTATATATAACCAACATTTATAATATTGATCTTTTATAGGACCAGATAAAACAAAGATTAGTTATTTGGGAATGAATAAGATGATGATCAGACATTCCTATCCTTTCTATTACTTAGCCCCAACCTTCTTGCCATCCTCAACTTTTTCCTCTAGTGTCACTCCCAGCTCTGAAATTTACTGGCTGAGTTATTGTGGAAAATCCTTTTTCTTCCCTAAACTTCAGTTTTCTCATAATTACAGTGGCAAAGAGTACCTGGACTACCTACCTGCTTCATAGACTTATTGTAGGGTCCCAATGAGTTGACATGTGCACAGTGAAAGTGATCAGACAAGTACTAAAAGGGTCTCACAAACTTCTCTCCTGTATCTCCTCAGCAAACTAAGAAGTATCTGGGTAAGGTAGACGTTTGCCTTTCTGAGTCCCCTTTGTCCATGCAGGTGACCTCATTTTGGCCTATCTAGTTTTGTTATTGGGGGATCAGAATACCTGAGTTTAAATCCTGTTTCTTCCCCTGAGAATCATATAGACTAAACATATGAATTCTCAGGTAAGGAAACTCCCTCCAACAATTCAGGTCAGCAAATTACCTGCAATTTATAGTTGTAGAGTTACATGTAGTATTGAAAGGTCAAATGACTTGCCCAGGATCACATAAACAGTGTATATTAAGGGTGGGACTTGGACTCAGTCCTGACTGATTCTGGGGCCAATTTTCTATCCATTATACCATGTTGTTTCTCTGAACTAATAAAACTGAATTTAAAAAGAATCAGCTTGGCAGTGAATGTATATTGGTTTCCCCATAATTAGTCCAAATTATTCAGTTTGACTGAAATCTGAAGGCCAGCCTCGGTCTGCTGGGAAGCTGTGCTCCCAGCTCTGGGCCAGAAGCTGGAATGAACATTTCCTTTTTCAGCTTAAACTGATCAGCAAAATCCTAGCCCATCTACCCCCTGGTAGGTTTCTAGGATCCTGGCCCGTCTCTCTGGTAGGATCACGAGATGATAAATTGACATCTAGAAGGAAGCTTGAAAATGATTCTGGTTTAATTCTTTTTCATTTGTAGAGGAGGAAACTGAGAGGGTTAAGTGACTTGCCTCATATCACATAGGAGTAAATGACTATTAGGATACATGCTTTACTTCTTTGACTCCGTCCTTCCCCAAGTCTCTTTGAGCAATTCTCCTCTTAATGGAAACAAACCCTCTCAGAGGCAGTTTTCTGTCCCTGCTCTGACAAATAAACAGTCTCCAGTTAAAAAGAGCCAATGTCTACAATCAACCCATCGATCATCAAGTATTTTTAAAGCATTTACCATGTACCAAGCACTGTGCGAGGCACTGGGCTTACCAGGAAGGGAACCAAAGTAATCCCTGCTCTCTGAATTGTGCTCCTGGCCTTGCATATGGGCTATCCTAAACTATTTGCAGTCTCCCCTTGGGGCCAAAGGTACACATTTGGGACATAGCCGGACCTAGGGGGTCGTTCTTTGGCCATGAGGCTCCCACCCAACAGGTCTAACTCTTTAGTACTGTGTGATTACTGTTGAGCTAACCTACCCCTGAAGCCTCAAATAGCTTTCTGGCTCTGCTTTTCTTGCTAGAGAGTTGTCATTTCACATTTGTGCAACCTCCTGCCCAGGCAGAGAGGATTTTCCCAGGGTCCATCTGTCTGATGAGGGGGAAGGAAAGCACAGCGCCCGATGGCGATGGGAGCTGTGCAAACCAAATGGGCTCTAGTCTGTCTTTCTTCCCTCCCTCCGGAGCCTTTCTCCAGAATGTTGTCACTCGCATCTCTCCCTCACAGCCTTCCTGTGCTAGGGTGGCTGATGGAGTGGAGCGGAGCTGAGCTCAGACGCCGGCCACTGCTCACTTCCTGCCAGGCAGAAGGCACATTCCCCAGATGGGGACCATCGAGTGAATGTCTGCAGAGCTGACTGCTCCTCTTCCTGCTAGAGGGTCTCACTGCCCAGCCTAGGGGCCTTGGGGACCAGCAGGAGCCCCTGGTAGTAGCCGGGCTCTAGCACCCGCAACAGACTGAGCTGGACCTGGCCAGAAGGAGGTGAGCTCTGGGTAGGTATGTCTCAGCCTGGCTCATGAATAATTCTCTTTGGCAGCAGTGCCAGACAGAGGGACTTCAAAGGCTCTGAGTGAGTCATTGCTATCTAGATCATACAGTTTCTCCATTTCATTTGATTGGAGCTGGAAGAGATCTTAGAGATCATTCAAGTCAATGTCCTCATTTTACAGATGAGAAAACCGAGGCACAGAAAGACAAAATGAGTTCTCTCATATTACTACTTGGCAGAACTGGGACTTAGCACAGTATTATAAAATCATATTTAGAGTTTAAAGGGCCGTTAGAGATCATTGAGTATAATTCCTTCATTTTACAGATAATAATTATAATACCATTTATATAGTTCTTTAAGATTTACAAAGTGCTTTACATTTTATTTCATTTGATCCTCACATCAATCCCATTAGTAGGTGTTTTTATTATCTCCATTTTATAGAGCTCACAACTAGTAAGTATTTGGAGGAGAGATTAGAACACAATCTAGTGCTCTATCCACTGCACCACAATGTCTAGGTTTTCCAATGCCAAACCCCTGTACTCATTTCCATGGTGTGTCTCCTACCCGGGAAAGTATGCATTCTTTTTTAAAAAATGATTTTCATGGCAGATCATAGATATACTGGACTTGGAGATGGAAGATTTGGGGTCAAGATCTGGTTCTGATACTTCTTCTTCTTCTTCTTCTTCTTCTTCTTCTTCTTCTTCTTCTTCTTCTTCTTCTTCTTCTTCTTCTTCTTCTTCTTCTTCTTCTTCTCCTCCTCCTCCTCCTCCTCTTCCTCTTTTTCCTTCTCTTCCTCCTTCTCTTCCTTTTCCTTCATCTTTTCCTCCTCCTCCTCCTCTTCCCCTTCCTCCTCCTCCACCTGGCACTTTTCCTCTTCCTCTTCTTTCTTTTTGTTCTTGTTCTACTCTTTTTTACAGTAAGCTTAAACTTAATCATCAATAAAAGCAAAAATTTCAATATGCAAATTATAACCTCAAAAGACTTATGAAATACACCTTCCACTTTCTGACAAGAAATATTGCTCATACCACACCTCTAGTCCACTTCCTCTGCCAAAGGGGGAGAGGCATGTTTCACCATCAGCCTTCTGAAGCCAAAGTTGGTTGTTACATGAAAGTTCTAGTCCTTTCAGGATTGCTTTTCTATATATTTATGTGGTCATTCTTACATATTATGTCCTAAGCCCCCTTCTAGCTCCAGGTTCTAAGGTCTTGATTTAGTGGAGCAGATGGTGGGGGGATACTAGGTTTGACCCAAAGCTGCATTCAGCACTGAAGGGAGTGAGATTGGGGCCAAAGGCCAACATACCTTGGGAATTATTGCAATTGAAAGAGAAATTCAGCTCCTGTCCTACTGGGCCTTGAGGTTTTCCTTACAGAATCGCAGATGACCTCTCAGGTGAATGATCTTGTAAGTAAGAGCTCCACAACTCATCTAACTGTACTCTCCAGACACACCTTTCCAGATTGGGTCTATATTGGGGAATAATAATAGCTAGCATTTATAGAGCATTTTGAAGTTTACATGCTTTTTACATGTATGATCTTTTTTGGTCTTTCTCAATATCCCTGGGAAGTGGTGGTTATTATTTTTCACACTTTCAGATGAGGAAACTGAGTCTGAAAGAAATGAATAATGACTTGCCTAAGGGTATACCAGTTTGTCTGAGGCTAGATTTGAAATTAGGTCCTCCTGACTCCAGGTCTAGTGGTCTCTGCTAAGGCTAAAACTTTATGCACGGTACTCCCCAACTGCTTATGAATACCTAAGGGTTTATCTCATTTAGTGCCAGGATCTTTATCTATCCAACCAATCATCCATCCATCCATCCATCCATTCTATCTTTTTATCTATCTCCATCTATCTATCTATCTTTCGTTCTTATCATATCTCTATCTATTTATCTTTCCACTCATTCCTTTATATATCTGCTTATCCACATATTCATGTTTGTTTTTTTAACCTATCATTTGTTTACTTATTTATTCATCTATTCATCTGCCTGTTTATTTATCTATCCAGGTATTTATTCATACAGTTTTAAGCTGTTTGGATGGAAATTCCCCATCAATATCTCATGGCAATGCTGGGGAGGCAACTAGTTTTTGAAAGCTATGCCGGTGAACCTCAAGTTTTGGCAGCTTCTATTGAGCTGTAAAGGCTCCGAGTGCAGGGAAAATGTGCCTCTCCTCTTAAGGTAAGCCTGGCTAAGTGCAAAAATGCTCACCCACAATCAGTCAGTATTAAGCAACTACTGAGCATCAGGCACTGTACTTGACACTGGGGATATAAGTACAAAGAATGAGACAATTACTATTCACAAGAAATTTACCTTCTGACTAAGGACACAATAAGTACCTATAAACATATTTATAGCATAAATCTAAAGTGAATAAATACATATCTACACATATATGCAAAGTAGCTAAATACAAGGTAGCTTGGGAAGGAGGACATAAGCAGTTGTGGAGGATCCGGAAGGGTAGTGACCAAGCTGTATCAGAAGAGGATGGGGATTCTGAAGTAGAACTAAGAAGGGGGCAATTATAAAGCTGTTCCCTAAAGAGCATAGAGACTACAATTAATAAGGAAGAAGTTCATTTATCATTCAAACATTTATTAAACCCCTGCTGTATGCAGGGCTGACTGCTGGTGGTAGAGACAGAGTATAAAGTTGAGATGTATTCCCTGCTCTCCCAGCATTCAATACTAGGGACGTTAGCTCAGACCACTCCAATGTATTTATGCTATGGTGAGGGCATGTTGCCCAGACTCTGGTGTGCCTTCCGGTGGGCAGCTCATTGACTTAATCCATTAGTACACAGACCTCAGACAGGCTGGGCAGACAGTCAAAGAATGACCTGGGCTCGGAACTGAATAGAGGGGAGCTATTGGGCTGGACGGCATCTTAGAAATGGTGCCTTGCTTTCAATAATTAAAGTCACTTATTGTTGCAAAAGTTCATCCTTATAATACCAATATTCTCTTGTCCATGCTGTTTGGCTGTGAGTAACAGAGCCCTATAGTGTAAGAAGAATCAAAATCTTGGGTGAGTGGAAGGATGCTTAACTGGTGTCAATAGGCTGCCAGGATGACTTAAATCAATCAATAGCTCAATCAATAAGCAGTGGTTAAACACCTATCATAGACTGGAGATACAAAGAAAAATTGAAACAGTTACTGCCCTCAAGGAGCTTATAAAGTCATTGGAAATAAATGACATGCACTTATATTAATATGCATAAAATACAGGCAAAGTAAAAACAAGATAATTTTGGCATTAGACCCTGATGAGGGATTAAGAAATCATTAGGAAATCTACATGAACAGCAGGTCATGTAGAGGGGTGGCCCTTGAGCTACATCTTGAAGGAAAAAAAAGACTCTAAGAGGTGGAAGTAGAGAGGGAGTATATTCCAGGTATGAAGAGTAACTAGTACAAAGGCATGGAGGGGGGAAAGTATCATCATATAGATCATATAATAAGATGTTATTACTCTGATAGAAGCAATATGACAAATATGAAGAATTCAGAGACCCTGAAAAACTTGTTTTGAATGGGTACAGGGTGACAGAGACAGAACCAGAAGTGTTTGCATAGTGACCAATAAGAGCTGTTTTCCCCAGATCCTAGTGATACCCCATAATGACCTTATACTTATTTTTCATATCACTCCAATATAATGCAAATTCTTTGAAGAAGGAGATTATTTCATTTTTGTTTTTATTTTTCTGAGTCCTGACACCCAGCAAATGCTTATTGATTGATTGATTGATTGATCCATTTAGGTTTTGAAGTATTCAAGGCATAAGAACCAAACCAATGAAATCATGGCTTTTGCTATGAATTGGAAATGTTCCTAAGATTTCTTTCACTCTCTCTACCTTCTTAAATTGAGGCCACTGAACAACACTTGACATTTGTTTACTGATTCAGGATCATTTGACTATCAATGATTTTCCCTGAGTGACACAGAGATGCTTGCAAAAACTACTGAGGTGTTAAGGCCTCTGGGCGCCCAAAAGAACTCTGGGCTTCCTGAGTTCTAATGACTGCTTTTTATAGTCTTTCTATCTCTTTTTTCTCTTTCTCTTTTTATTGCTATCAATTTGTCAATTTCTAGTAGTCCCTCCTAGTATTTAATCTATCTCAATCATTAGAATTGTGTGTAGAATAAGAGTAACCAGGCTCCTGTGAGAGCCTGAGGGGATTCTTCATAATTGGAGTACATAAGCATCAGGGCCAGGGAATTTGGGATGCTTATTTTGGCTCCTCGATGGTCTTGTTTGCTTCATTTCTGGCTGTCAGTCATATTTGGGATGGGTGAGGTTCAGTGTAGCACATCAGCCCTTCATTATTGTACTGCCTGGGGGCTCCAGGATGGAATTATTGGCCAGACAGTGTTTTATTGGGACCTGAAGGTATATTCAATAGTTAATTCTCCTAAGACAGGATCCAAGACAGACCTAGCATCCACAGAAAGTCTCCTTCTTGGGCAGCTCTTGTATTTCATTTTCAAGAGTTCTAAGAAGACTAAGGAGAAGGTTGTCCCAGATGGATCAGAAGGTAAAAGTGGGTAGTAAGAATTATAGGCTACTGTGAGGGAAAATGAAGACAGTGGATTAAGTGGTTTCTAAGTTACTTGCCAACTCTGCCATTCTCACATTCCATGTTCTGTTCTAGCTTTGGTATTCTAAGTTCTAAGGTTCCTTCAACTTCTAACATGATATTTTCTAAAGTCTCTTCTAGCTCAGAAATTCTAAGTTCTAAAGCCTCCCCCCCCCCCTCAAATTCTAGGTTCTAAGGACAAATTCAGTCCCAACATTTTATGTTCCCTTTTCTTAAGGCTCTTCTAGATCGGGTATTTTATGTTTTAAGGTCTCTCCCAATTCTGCCATTCTATGTTCTAAGGACTCTCCTGCCTCTGACAGTCTGTGCCCTCAGGCCCCTGCCGGCTGACATTCTGTGTTCTAAGGACCCTTCCAGCTCTGCTGCTGGCGGATTAAGGTCCATGTTCCCGGCTCCCTCCTAGCTCCTAGGTTCTATGACTGCAGAAATCAGGTGGATGGTGGTGATGGTAGGGGGATTAGGGCCGGTGTTTCCAGTGCCTGAGACAAAATAATCTACTTATCCCGGGCCTTTGATCCAATTTGACAAGGCTTTCATTTCTGAAGGGAAGACGATTTAAAGGAACCCAATTTTCCACAGCCTGTCTCCACTCTTTCCGGGAGAGAAGAGAAGGTGGCCGGCTGTCCACTTTAAGTTATGACTTTTATTATATAAAAAATAGGAGCATTAGCTTCAGGTCCCCTGAAAAATACGATCCTGTAATTTGAGTTCGTGTCTGTCCGATGTGCGATGGCACCCAGCCAGGCAAGCTCGGAGATGAAATAAACATTTAAAAAGACAACTGCATTTGGAGATCTAGGAATTGAGTTATATTCGCTTTTGACAGCTTCCTGAATCACAGCCCGCGTCTCAGCTGGGCAGAATCGGGGCCTGGCCCTTTAACTAGGCTCCATTTCACATAATTAAAGACTCCCGAAATTAAATGGCCTGCCTGGAAAGTGGTTTTCAGTGGCCTGAATGCCTCAAGCAATCTCCTGGACCCGAGTGTGGAAGTGACACTGGCTTGCAGATCAATATCATCTCTGTTATTAATATCAAAAGCACATTACTGTGTTTGTGCCTGGCCGAGCTCCAAGCTGGGGAGGGGGGGGGATGCCGCCGCCGCGCAGCCATTTCCTTGGACCATAATTTACTTTCGTGAGTTTTTAAGGTATTGTTTTGTCAGGGCCAATCACCGTGAAGTTATAAATGATTCTAAAGACTTGCACTCTCCCTCAGTGGCGTATGCGGTGAAATTAATTTTTTAAAGTTCCACGTCAATTACTCCTGTCCTTGAGTTATGCAAGGGGACGAGAGAGCAGGGGCTTAAAGGCATGAGTGATATCAAACAGATGAGGTAACGACAAATAGAAACAGCGGCTAGGGACCAAATCAGGCATTACACTATCTTTAATTGATGCATTGAATTAAACAATGCTGATGCCAAATAAATATTGACCACTTAGCAAAAGGACCATTGATTTTTTTATGATGGACAGCGTTTGCCTCATCCACCTTTCTGGTCTGGGGGGCTTCGGGCAGTCTTAGAATTCGAGGTCCCTTTTATTCTGATAGATTGGCTCAAGATGTCGGGACCTTTTGCAAGATTTGCGACAAAGAATGCAAAATTTTATTCCAAGAGAAGAGTTCTGTGACGTCCTATGGTCTCCCTCACCTCCTCCAAAGCCTGCCTTCTCTGCGCTTCGTGAAGTAAGTCTTTGTCTTACTCAGCCACTTGATGCTGAGATGTGATGGGGAGTGCAATGGAAACAATCAGATCCTGGTTCGTTCCAGGGAGGGGAAGGGAGAGCAATGAACTTGAAGTCAGAGAGCCCGGATGCAAGTTATGGTTTTTCTACTTACTGTCTGTGTGACTTTGGTTGGGTCATTTCCCTTTTTTAAAAGTA
Organism: Antechinus flavipes; assembly: GCF_016432865.1. NCBI lineage: Eukaryota > Metazoa > Chordata > Mammalia > Dasyuromorphia > Dasyuridae > Antechinus > Antechinus flavipes. The sequence goes on from NC_067400.1 coordinate 564,350,809, forward strand.
ATTTTTCCCTCTGTAAAAGGAGATGATGAATTCTGCCTCCTTTTCAAGGTTACTGTGAGGGTCAAATGGGATATGGAGTCTGAGAAGGCTTTGCAAACTATAAAAGATTGTAGAAGAGTGAGTTGTTTATAAATGCAATGTCTTCTCCCTTCTCTAATACGGTATTTCTTGATCAGTGGAAGACAGAAGAAAAATCTACCTGTGGAGAGTTCTAGAGCTTTGCCAACTGAGGACTAAAAAAAATACATATCACGCTCTAGCTTTTTCCAAATAATCAGCTGCTTGGTGTCCAGTAGACTAAATACAGTCAATGGGAGAAGTTGTCAACTAGATACTTTTTACCCTGTAAAAATGGTGTTTATCTGAACTAAGGATCACAAACTGGAAGAAAATTTTGCCTTCTTTGTAGGCATCCTTCTATATGTGGCCAAGATGTTGGGATTGTGGGAATCCTGGTAAGATTGAGGAGGGTTAGGGGTAAGGTGGAGAGATGATGGAGTAGAGAGCCTCTTGTCCTGGCTGATCTAAGACTGAATACATCTCTAGCTGAGCAGGGTTTCTCTTAGAACTTAAAAGGACAATACCATTGCCCTTATAAGATGTAGAGATTCCCATATGGAATCAGACAAGTAGGGACCCCAGGGTCCTGACAGGAAGGTTCTTAGGCCAGAAAGAAGGGTGCTGGACATGATGATTTGGGATGTGATGTAAGTCGTGAGATGGTAAGGCCCACAAGAAGACTCATTGATATAATGAAAAGACTTTGGAAGGAAGAGAAGGGGGAGGGCAGCTTAAAGATAAATGGAGTGTTTAGGGACAGGACCCAAGGGACGCAAGGGCTGCCAGAGAGGCTGGAGCAAGTCCAAAGAGGTTTTTAAAACACAGGCAGCTGTCTAAGCCTGGGCCGCTCCATCCATTATGTGACACTGGGCACATCTTGGATTCCACAATCATACCGCCCACTCTAAGGAGGTGAGAGAGCATGCATTTGTGAGATGAGGTGATGTAAGGAAGCAATCTAGCTCAAGAGAACTGCGATTTAGGAGATGGGGTTCTAGCCCCATCTCAATTCAATTCAATTCAAAATATTTGCCAAGTGTCATCTCACTCAAACATTGGAAGGGAGCTGGAGACAGAAAAGTGAAAAATCACAGAGCTCAAGTTGGAAAGAAACTTTAAGGTCATATAGTCCATTCCCTTCTTTTACAGATAAGGAAACTGAGGCTCACAGAAATAAACTGACTTGCCCAGTGTTAGTAATGGCAGGTACAGAATCTGAACACAGATCTGCTGAATACAATCCAGCGCTCCTTCTACTCTACCATATTAGTCCTTCCCACCTTCCAAAAGAAAACAAATCTATATCTCAAGCCATGCCCTCAACAAGTTTATAGATTGTTGCTATATAGCCAAATAATTATGATATAAAGGAGTCAGTGGTAGGAACAAAAAAGGGTTGGGAAATCTGAGGAATCACTTTGACGAAGATGAGGAAAGCTTGAGGATGGTTTCAGATTAGAAGAAAAATCTTTGAAAGAAGTATGAGAAGTAGCACTATTCTAGATACTAGAATACCTTGTGAATACAGATATGGAGACAGGAAAGGACTGGAGGATGAGAATGAGGGACAGAGAGAAGTCCAGTTGGTCTGGAATATAGGCATTTGTGGAAGGGAATAGTATGAGTTAAAAAGCTAATCCAGTGGATTGAAGCTAGATTGTAAAGGACCTTGAATTTCAGTGTTGGGAGTTTATAGGTTATTTTGTAGTCAATGGACAGCTGCTAAAAGTTTCTGAGTTAGACGACTGACATGATTACAGAAATGCATTACAAAATTACTCAGGCAGTGCAGTGGAGGATGGATTGTCATTGTGGAAGGGCTGGACCAGAAACAGGAAGATAAGTTATCTAGCTGTTATAATAGTCTAGGTGAGAAGAGAAGAGAAGAGAAAGGTCCTATAGTCCCTTTGCTGTGTGATATTGGGCTATTGTTACCTTCTCTGGGCTGTTTCCATTTCTTGTTCTATAAAGCAAAGGAAGTTGGATTAGATTATCTCTAATTCATTCATTCAATAAACCTTTATTTAGTACTTACCACTGTGCTCAGCTTTAGGGCACAAAGAAAGGCTAAGGACAAATCCTTGCTTTCAAGAAGCTCACTGTCTGATGGGGGACATAATAAGCAAACAGCTATGGACAAATAATACATAGACAGGATAAATTGGAGATAATCAATAGAGGGAAGGCTCTAGCATTAACGGGAAGTGGGAAAGTCTTCCTGGCTGCCTGCAATACTCCTAAGCCAGTCTGAACCAGATTAATATGTAATTGGAAAATATTCAACAAAATAAATAAAAACACAGTAGAAAACAGATAATGACAATATGTGGTTTCTAAGTCAGTATGTTACTAGCAGGAAGCCTTCTGATCCCTCTAGCTTCTATTGAGTTTGCCATGGCAGCTGTACAAAGTGGGATTTTAGCAAAGTCAAGAGAGGACAGCCCAATGAAGGACAATCTCCCAGTTACTATATCATTCCTTTCCTATTCTCTTTTTAAATTAAAAGTGTTTTCAACATATTTTATTTTTCCAAATATATGCAAAGATAGTTTTCAACATTCACCTCTGCAAAATTTCTCTCTGTCTCCCTCACCTTTCTCTAAGGCAATAAGAAATCTGATATAAGTTAAACATATGCAATTGTTCTAAATATATTTCTATATTTGTCATGTGGCACAAAAAATCAGCCTGTTTTTAATAACAATAGTTAACATTTATGAAGTACTTAACTATGTGCCAAATACTTTGCAGCTATCTCATTTGATCCTTACAACTCTGCTAGGTTGATGCTATTATTACTCTCATTTTATAGAAGAGGAAACTGAGGGAAAAAATATTTGATGTCTTGCTCATTTGTGATTGAGGCCAGATTTGAACTAAGTTCTTTCTAATTCCCGCCTGGCATTCTATCCACTGTAGCAAATAGCTGCCTCCAGGTAAGAATGGTGAACAAGAGCTGATCCCTGAGCTTCAGTCTTAGAAACCCAAAGGTTCCTACTTTGCCCCTTTCACAGGTGGCATTGGTGCAGAGAGAATGGTGCTCTCTCTGGGACAGGTTTGGCAGGGCTGACTCCCAAAGAGTCTGTTTTCTCCTGATTTCCTTTGTAAAGTCTTGTCCCTAATGCAAAAATTTGCATATTTCTGAGCCCGAGATATTGGGGGCCTTTTCTGGATTGCACCCAAGTTAAATGAAATGACAGAGTCTTGTTCAATTCAGTTTAATTAATTCTACAAATGCTTAGGAAGCATTTACTCTGCGTCAGTCACTGGGCTAGGCTGCTAATACAGAAACAAAAAAACTCCAACAGAGCACTTGTCCTCATGCAGCTTACAATATACTGGGGGAAGCAATATGATACAAGGTACAGATAAAGTAATGGAGATGGCAAGGAATATCAAGGGGAGGAGACTAGCAGCTGGGAAGGGATCAAGAAAAACCTGCTGCTTGAGCTGAAGCTTAAAGGGAGCCCAGAATCCTAAGAGGTGGGAGTGAGGAGAGGGGACATTTCAGGTATGGGACACACTCTTCAAAGGTAGGACGGGGGAGATGAAATGATGAGATGCATTAAGGAAGGTAATTTGGATTGGGGAATAGAATGGGGAGAAAATTAGTCTAGGATGCTTGACTAGAGAGATTCTTTCTTCCTTCCTTTCTTCCTTCCTTCCTTCCTTCCTTTCTTCCTTCCTTCCTTCCTTCCTTCCTTCCTTCCTTCCTTCCTTCCTTCCTTCCTTCCTTCCTTCCTTCCTTCCTTCCTTCCTTCCTTCCTTCCTTTCTTTCTTTTCTTTCTTTCTTTCTCTCTCTCTCTTTCTTTCTTTCTCTCTCTCTTCCTTCCTTCCTTCCTCCCTCCCTCCTTCTTTCTTTCTTTTTTCTTTCTTTCTTTCTTTCTTTTCTTTCTTTCTTTCTTTCTTTCTTTCTTTCTTTCTTTCTTTCTCTCTCTCTCTTTCTCTCTCTCTCTTTCTTTCTTTCTTTCTTTCTTTCTTTCTTTCTTTCTTTCTCTCTCTCTTCCTTCCTTCCTCCCTCCCTCCTATCTTTCTTTCTTTCTTTTTTCTTTATTTCTTTCTCTCTTTCTCCCTTCCTTCCTTCCTTCCTTCCTTCCTTCCTTCCTTTCTTCCTTCCTTCCTTCCTTCCTTCCTTCCTCCCTCCCTCCTGTCTCTTTCTTTCTTTCTTTCTTCTTCTTTCTTTCTTTCTTTTCTTTCTTTCTCTCTCTCTCTCTCTCTTCCTTCCTTCCTTCCTTCCTCCCTCCCTCCCGTCTTTCTTTCTTTCTTTCTTTTCTTTCTTTCTTTCTTTCTTTCTTTCTTTCTTTCTTTCTTTCTTTCTTTCTTTCTTTCTCTCTTTCTCTCTTCCTTCCTTCCTTCCTTCCTTCCTTCCTCCCTCCCTCCCTCCCGTCTTTCTTTCTTTCTTTCTTTCTTTCTTTCTTTCTTTCTTTCTTTCTTTCTTTCTTTCTTTCTTTCTTTCTCTCTCTTTCTCTCTCTCTCTTTCTTTCTTTCTCTCTTTCTCTCTTCCTTCCTTCCTTCCTTCCTTCTTCCTCCCTCCCTCCCTTCTTTCTTTCTTTCTTTCTTTCTTTCTTTCTTTCTTTCTTTCTCTCTCTCTTCCTTCCTTTCTTCCTTCCTTTCTTTCTTCTTTCTCTCTCTCTTTCTTTCTTTTCTTTCTTTCTTTCTTTCTTTCTTTCTTTCTTTCTTTCTTTCTTTCTTTCTTTCTTTCTTTCTTTCTTTCTTTCTTTCTTCTTTCTTTCTTTTCTTTCTTTCTTTCTTTCTTTCTTTCTTTTCTTTCTTTCTTTCTTTCTTTCTTTTTTCTTTCTTTCTTTCTTTCTTTCTTTCTTTCTTTCTTTCTTTCTTTCTTTTCTTTCTTTCTTTTCTTTCTTTCTTTCTTTCTTTCTTTCTTTCTTTCTTTCTTTCTTTCTTTCTTTCTTTCTTTCTTTCTTTCTTTCTTTCTTTCGCTGAGGCAGTTGGGGTTAAGGGACTTGCCCAGGGTCACACTGCTAGGAAGTGTTAAATGTCTGAGATCAAATATGAATTCAGGTCCTCCTGATTTCAGGACTGGTGCTCTATCTACTGCACCAACTAGCTGCCCAACCAGAGAGATATTGAAGGGTTTTAAATGCCAAGCAAGTATTTACATTTCGTTATAAGAGGTGATAGGGAGCCAATTCATTTGTTTTTGTTTTTAATCTCACAGAATTGAATGGAGAGGCCAGGTAGGCTCAGGGTAACATTAATAGCATTACTGTACTATAGAAATACCACTGGATTTGGAGGAAAATGATTTCTTTCGGAAATGCTGTCCTTTATTAGCTGTGGGAGTTTGAAAAAATAATTTCCATCTTTCATTTTCCCCTCCCCTAATCTAAATTAACCCAAATTTGATATCACTCATCCCATTAGCATATTATGACCTTGTTTTTTGCAGAGTGATTATAGTCTTAGCATTGAGAAGGACATTAGATGATTGAGTTCAATCATCTTTTTTTACAGATGAGGAAACTGAGACTAGAATGGGTTAAGTGGTTTGCCTGGGTAACAGAAGTAGCAAATAGCAGAGCTGGAAAGGAATCCATTCAGTGGCTTTATTAATGCATTCTATAGACACTAAAGTTCTCTCTGTGTTAATCATCTGTGGGATGTTATTGTGGGATGTAGTTGTAAAGTAGAAGGAGCCTTCTAGAGACCTCAATCCAGAGGCTGAGATGTTGGAGGGAGTGTGTGGGGAGGAGTTGAGATATTACACATCCCTATTATGTATTCCTATTTTAGAGCAGATTCCTGAGCAATGAGACCCAGGCCCTATTTCTCCAGGCTTATCTCCCCACCTCTCAGAGAGCTCTCTTATCCTTTACTGATCCCTGGCTTGGTTACCTCCGGGGCTGTCGGCTGCGGTTTGGGTTTCATCGGGAAGCTCTACAGAACACAAATCATTGCTCGTGTGCTAATTATTTTTATGATTACACGATTATCAATTATTAAACAAAGTCTAAAAAATGTGCTGAGATCTACCCAGAGACACACTGAGAAGAAGGCTTTCTTATTAGGCATCTGTATTAACGGGAGAGATCGGCAGCTTGCGTTCCAAGACCACCCAGCTGGCAGTTAGTCAAGAGCCAAGGCTTAGTGGTCTTGGGGAGTTTCACAGGAGTACATGGCCCCATTTTATATAGACATCTCTGCTTGGGACCCAGAGCCTAGGGTAGAGAGCACAGTGGTTGGGTCAGAGGCCGGCGCCTAGATCTGAGAGGTAATTTTTGCATCAGACACTTGGAGAAGGTCACAAAACAGATGGAGGCCATTTTGACCTTTCACCCTCCTTTTGGGTCCTAGAATTCTGTCTGCCTCTACCACCCACCTTTGCCAGCCTTCTCTTCCACTGCCTCTCTTCATCATTCCTAGGATTTGGAGCTGAGAGGGATCTTAAGAGTTATTATAGTCCAACCATCTCATATTACAATTGGGGAAATAGAGGCTTCAAGCTTGCCTTAGATCCCACCATGGCTGATCTTCATATTTCAAATCCAGGGATTTTTTAAAATGACAATATACAGCTTCTCTTGCTCCATTCACATGGATGAACAGTTTTCTAGGGAGTGCCGGTAGGTCTGAAAGTTAACAATATTAATCTGTTCAGTTCATGGTTGACCAGATGTCTTAAATGTTTCTGAAATCTTAGTCTAGTTGGTTCCTTGACCCCCAAAATCATTTCAATTCGCCTCTCTCATTTTTACCATTTTCTTTTCCAGTTGCAAGTTTCTTCACCAACTGTCCCAGCAACAATAACAACAATAATGAATAATGAAAATAATGAGAATATTTTCTGTGGCATCTTCAAGTTCACAAAAATCTTAAATATGACCATGTGAGATAGGTATACAAATATTATTTATATTTTACAGATGATGAAACTGAGGCATAGGGAGATTTTATGAGCAGTAAAAGGAAGACTCAAATGCAAGGCTTCTGATTTCATTTCTACACAGTGTGTTAGAGCCACAACTAAGAATTTTTGTGCCTAGGGAAAATTGACTGAATAGAATTAAATCCAAAAAAGGGACAGTGCAACCATAGATTCAATTATGCTGGTAGAAGAGGAGGCCTTTTTCATAGACAATTTGACTTAGGCCTCCAGGAAGATTTGGAGGAGAGGTGGGTTTTGAAAGTGGGGTCCCACAATAAGAGAATTCTGGTTGTGAGAGTAATGTCTGTTATACTGTGTAATGGACCAGTAGAAGAAGGCAAAACATGAGGATGGTGGTCATTGGAAGTGCTCCATCAATTTTTTTAAAATTTTATTTTATTTAATAATTACTTTATATTGACAGAATCCATGCCAGGGTAATTTTTTTTTTACAACATTATCCCTTGCACTCGCTTCTGTTTCAATTTTTCCCCTCCCTCCCACCATCCCTTCCCCTAGATGGCAAGCAGTCCTATATATATTAAATATGTTGCAGTATATCCTAGATACAATACATATTTGCAGAACCGAACAGTTCTCCTGTTGCACAGGGAGAATTGGATTCAGAAGGTAAAAATAACTCAGGAAGAAAATCAAAAATGCAAATAGTTCATATTCATTTCCCAGTGTTTTTTCTTTGGGTGTAGCTGCTTCTGTCCATCATTTATCCATTGAAACTCAGTTAAGTCTCTTTGTCAAAGAAATCCACTTCCATCAGAATACATCCTCATACAATATCGTTGTCGAAGTGTTTAATGATCTCCTGGTTCTGCTCATTTCACTTAGCATCAGTCCATGTAGGTCTCTCCAAGCCTCTCTGTATTCATCTTGCTGGTCATTTCTTACAGAGCAATAATATTCCATAACATTCATATACCACAATTTGCCCAGCCATTCTCCAATTGATGGGCATCCATTCAATTTCCAGTTTCTAGCCACTACAGAAGGGCTGCCACAAACATTTTGGCACATACAGGTCCCTTTCCCTTCTTTAGTATCTCTTTGGGGTATAAGCCCAGTAATAGAAGTGCTCCATCAATGTTGGCATCCCAGATCAAAGCTCTGGTCATCCCATGCTGGTTATCAGCCTGTTCCTTCTTCCTCCTAGAACTTCCTAGCTGCCCTGATTGTCTTGTTCTCAGGTCCCTGGGCTTAAAAAAAATCTGTTCCATATTATCAGCCAGTCTGTTAAGGAAAGACCCTCTTCCTCTCCTCTCTTGGACAGTAAGTCATTATCCACACATTCTAATGTGATCACCGACTCCCTTCTTGTTCATGGCATCTTCCATCTCTGGCTCTGGCAAAGATTAATGTTATTTCTTGCTGAATAAATATAATGTAAGTTATTGTGTGGTGCAATTGAAAGAATGTCAAATTTGGAGGCAGAGAACCTGACTCTGAATCCTAGCTTTATCACTTACTACTGATATGATATGTTATCATATCATATCATATCATATCATTATGCTATAAAAAACAGGCCTCTTTGAGCCTCAGTTTCCTCATTTGTTACAATGAAGGGGTTGGATTAGATCAGGCTTCTTAAACTTTTTTCACTTTTGACTCCTTTTTTCCCCTAGAAAGTTTCATATGACCCCAGATACATAGACATATAAAATAGGTATGTGTTTAATGATAATAAACCATAAAAATTATTTTAAAACAATTCTTTGATATTCATGTAATTATGCCATTTATTAAAGATGAAAGCAAATTTGCATACTAATGAGATGGATGTGCTTGCTCATTTTTACATAAAGAATTAAATCTTGACAGAATATTTGATATAGATTTGATTTGATATTGATTTGATTTGATTTGATTGTTGTAAAATTTTTTGCAACTCATATTCTGTTATGGGGTCATGATCCACAGTTTAAGAAACTTTCAATTAGATAATGTTTACACTCTCTTAAAGCTCTAAGTATGTAATTCTGTGATTCTGTTGGAGTCAGGAACTGTCCAACTGAAACACATTCAAAAGACCAAATGATTAGCTAATAATACTAAGGTTCACGAGGATTCTGACCTGGCTATTGCCTGAATTGAGACAAATAGAAAGCATAGTAAACTCTTTGTATCACCTTAAATCTATTTGGATGATAACAATAATAATGCTAATTAATAATAATAAACACAATAATAGCTATCATTTATATAGTGCTTAATATGTGTCAAGACCCTACACTAAGGACTTTACAATTGTTATCTCTTTGATCTTCATAAAACCCCTTAGAAATAGGGAATGTTATGATCCCCATTTTATAGATGAGGAAGCTGAGGCAAACAGAGATTAAGTGATGTGCTCAGAATCACACAGCTTTTACATGGCTGAGGCTGGATAAGAGTTTAGGTTTTCCTTATTCCAGTTCTGGCATTTTATTCTTGGATTCGTTCACAACACCAACAATGCATCAGTGTCCCTGTTATCCCGCATCCTCTCCAACATTCATCATTATTTTTTCCTGTCATCTTAGCCAATCTGATAGGTGTGTAGTGGTATCGTGGCATTTTATTCTTGCACTACCTAGTTGTACTTCAATTTCTTGGACTGTTGCCTGCTCCAGGACTATCTCTTCCTCTTAGACCCTGCGGATCTCCACACCACCAAATTACAACTCTGTTCCTTGCTACTTAAAACTGTTTCCTGGTTATCTTGAGAAAATTCTCTTCATCCTCCCACAGGGAACTGGGTGATACAGTAGACAGAGCATTGGATCTGGACTTGGTCAAATCACAAACTGTGACTTACTTAATTTCTGTGAGTCTCAGATATCTTATTAATATCATTGGGATAATAATCCTTGTAGTGTGGCAGAATGGGTAGAAAATGGTCCTGGAAGTAGGGAAGATCTAAATTCAATTCCAACCATTGACACCTACTAGCTGTGTGATCTTGGGTTAGTCATTTAACTCCAGGTAGTTTCCCAAAATTTTAAATTATAGATGAGTTGCTAAACTATATAAGTAAAGCAAAGTTCCAGTGTTGGTGTTTCTTCCATCAATAGACTCACAGGTCCGGAATCTTACCCTTAAAATTTGTTGTTGATATCAAATGAGAAAATGATCTAAAGTATATGACATGTTATAATTTTTATTGACAATTAAAAAATCCTATATGATATAAATGAAACATAGGACCATCACCCTAAGGCAGCTAGAAAAAGATTATTACCTAGAGGGAGTTAGGTAGCACAGTGGATAGAGTGCTGGGCCTGGAGTCAGGAAGACCTCAGTTCAAATATAATCTCAGATGCTTACTAGCAAATCACTTAACTTTTGTTTCCTTATTTGAGAAATGGGAATAATAATAGCTACCTACCTCCCAGGGTTGTGAAGATCAAATAAGATATTTGTAATGACCTTAGCTCAGTGCCTTCCTTTTTTTCTTCTTTTCATCTCCAAGTTGCTTGGAAGGAAAAAATTTCAAAATATAAAGAAAAATAAAAAATAAAAATTATTTGGGAATAGGACAAGAGATGTATTATATCAAAGATACTTTTAGAGATATTATTTTTTTTTTACAAAAGATAAGCTTACATCCTAATGATCTTATTTGAATATGAAAAGCAGTTTTTCACCCCACTGGTGCAATAGTATGCAGAATATTAAATGGAAGAGAACAATTGTAAGATAGCAATTTGTACCAGAATATTTCAATCTGGACTCCAATGAACAAGATGAAAATGACTTTTTCATCATCATCAATCATCATCATCAATCATTCCCCCCCTTTATTAGCTTCATTCCTCATCAAATCTATACCTGTTTCAGGGGGAAGAATGCAGATATAGATGGATTTACCCAACCCACCCCCCAAAGTTGCAAAGTCAGCTCTTTCCATTAGAGTCTTATTTGCTTAAAATCAGGACAGGCTGGGGAGACCAGATCATCTCTTTGAGGTTCCTTCCAGATCCAGATGTGGTTTTTTTTTGGAAGATTTTTGGTTGAACTCACAAAGAAACAGCCTCCTCAAACCATAGTATGTACCCATATCTGAGATGTCCAAAGGCCTATCTTGATGTCCCTAAATCTTTCTCTCTCCAGATCGCAGCTGAAATTTGTGAACAGTTGAGGAATTTGGAGATAACCCTGGCTAGCCTGTGAAAAAGACCTTATTTGAAAAAGTCTTAGTGGACTGCAAGATCAATACAAGTTAACATTGTGACATAGTTGCTAAAAAGCTAATTTGAACTCTGACTGCATCAATCGAAGGATGGTTATCTTTGGTGAGGGGAGAGAGAGCCCTGCTGTACTCTGACCTGAGCAGACCACATCTGGTTTTTTTGTTCAGTCCTGGGTACCCCATTGTTTTAAGGACATTGGCAAGCTTGATCCTATTTGCCATCATCTTGCATAGGGACTAGAAAACACCCTCAGGAAGATCAGTGGAAGGAATCATGTTTTCCAGGGTTGTGGCTTCCCAACTCAATCGGTGACAGGGTCCATTTTACAATTTCCTTCGGAGCAGACAAAACCCAATGATGAATACCCGGTGTGATGCAGAGTTGAGAAGTGAACCACTCTTGGTTTTCCTCATCCTTCTGTGCTCCTCGGCCCAGCCCCCATCTACTGATCTACTGTCCTGGCTTGCTTTTGTTTTAGAGGCTCTGGATATCTCTTAAAACCAAAGGGTTAACTTGCTTTCTGTATTAAATATTTACATAAAAATGTTGGGGAAGGTGTGTGTAAATTATAAATAATGTAAGTCGGGCCTGGTCTCGGTTAGCGCTAAGAGACCCAAACTGTATCATTGTAATGCATTATTCACATATAATGCATCTATTCTCCTCCATTAGTGGGACGGGAAAAAGCCCCTGAGTGCTTAACTGGAGTTTGGAGGAGTATAATAAATGGGGAATAAACAAATAGGGGCCGCCATGCAGCTGTAGTTAAACAAGTGTAAATTAGCAGCTCAGCCCCATTCCTCCGCTTGGCCCCCAGGCCTGTGATGGGGACCCAGAAACAGGTCTCCCCCCTTCCCTGCTGCAGAGGAGGAGGAGGCCATAAATCCCAATTATCAGAATTAATTTGCCCCTAAAACAGCTGTCCACGGAGAACCAGTCCTGCCATGAAGGCGGGTGCTTGCCGCTCAAAGGCTTGGTTAAATCGTGTTAAGGAACTAAATGATGGAGATGGGAGATGGGATGCTGAACCCATCTTGTCTTTTTGAGCTTCCCTGATGGCATCATCCTCAAGTGGCTGGAGATAGCTGGGTCCCCCTCCTCCCTATCTGGGTCCCTCTCATCTTGCCCATCACTGTCAGGATTTTCACTGTTGCTCTTTGCTGGCCCTTCTTCCCCACAAGGCCATCAATCACTAAGGCTTTCTCCCTTGATTAACCCCACCCCACTGGTCTGGTGCCATTACTCTACATCCTCCCATCCCCTCCCCTAGTTCTTGGAAGATTGAATGTGAGCTCATCAACTTGTGAGGGAGAGGCTCGACTTCCACTTATTTCCCATGCTGTGCTGTAGGAGTCTCTTTCATAGTCAGTCGGCAAGCTTTTATCAAGTACTCTTACTATGTTCTAGGAACTAGGCTACAGGCTACAGAGAAAGGCAAAATAGAGTCTGTGCCCTCACATTTTGAGGATGCAAAAAATCTATAAACATACAAGATATATACAGGGTAGATGGAAAATAATCTCAGAGGCTTGGCTCTAGCAATAGAGAGCCTGGGAAAGCCCTTATAGGATCAGAGATCTTGGACCAGAAGGAATTCAAGGGTCATCCAGCCCAGCCCTCCAATGATCTGGAACCAGAAAGCCCATGAGGAATGTCCCTAATTTTCTAGGTTCCAGATTGGCTGGTCCTACCATGAGAGTAGAGGGTTTGCTGACAGATAGCATGATCTGCTTCCATCCATGTGAACGTCAGGCAGAGAGGAAGATTACCACTAGGTTGGGGATATCTCCTGTGGTGAGCTGGGAAGACACAGACAAGAGTTGCACAGAATGGGGGCAAACATAGAAGAATCCCCATCGCATCACTGGAGGAAGCTTCTAGATGGGGTGAGATTGAAGAATCTCCTGTTTTCCCCAAGGAATGGTTTTTAAAATTCAAATGTCAAAGAACTAGCCTCACTAAGTGAGGGAGGGTCACTCCCAAGGATTATCCACCAACCATAAAGATTTTGAGCCATAGTAATTCATACCACTTTCCACTTAGCAATCAATCAATCAATGTGCATTTATTATTTACTATGTGCCAATCCATCAATCAACAAGCATTTATTATCTACTTTATGTCAATCAATCAACAAACATTTATTATCTACCTTGTGGCAATCAATTAATCATTCAGCAATATTTCCCAAGTGCATACAAAGGGCTGCTAAATCCTAGGGTTATCAAGAAAGGCTCTCTGACCACAAGGAACATTCTAATAGGAAAGACAACAACTAAACAATAAGACATATTAAAGATACCTAGAGAAGGGGGACAAAGAGTAACATCTGAATATTAGGTCCTGGGAGTACAAAGACAAAAACAAAACAATCCCTGCCTTTGAGAAGGTTCCATTCTAATGGGCACATATATTAACATATATAAAACATATACAAGATGCCCTTGGCAGAGGAAGGGAAACCACTAATAGCTGAGAAGACCAAAGAATGTCTCCTGCCAATAATGATATTTGGGCTGAGACTTCAGGAAAATCAGGGATTCCAAGAGGGAAAGGAGGAGATGAGGAATGAATGGATATAGAAATGGAAGATGGGAGTATCATGTAAAAAGAATAGGATAATAGGCAGTTTGTGCATGGAGAGGAATAAAATGTGACAAGGCTGAAAACAGAAGATGAGTCAAGTTGTGAAGAGCTTTATCTGCCAAATAGAGGACCCAACATTTGATCTTGGAAGTAACTGGGAACCACTAGGGTTGTTGGGTGAAGGGATGACACGGCGAGCCTTGCATTGAAGATTTTGGCAGCTGCGCAGAGGATGCACTGAAATGATGAAAGACGACAAGGGGATATTGGCTAGGAGACCATTGCAATTGTCTGGGTGAGGAGTAAGCAGCCAGCAGGGTAAGTAGAGAGATTTCATAGAGACAGAAACAATAAGGAGTTGACAACAGGTTGGATATTTAGGATGATGAGTAAGGAGATGAGGATGACATTAAGATGTCATCCCGGGGATTAGAAAGATGGTGGTTGTTTTCTTGTAGTAATTAAATTTTGGGTTTTTTTTGGAGGGGAGAAGAGATTTTGTTTTGGACAGGTGGAATTTGAGATATCTATGAGATATATAGTTCCAAATATCCAATAGGCAGTTTGTGACATGGGATTGGAGTTGGGAGAGAAACTAACCCTGGATATTAGATCTGGTAGTCACCTGCAGAGACATGGAGGTGTATGAGTGTTCAGGGAGGACTAGCAGCTTGGGCCTACTGAGCCCTCTTCAGGGCTGCTCATCCACCTTTGGTGTCTACTTCTCCCCCAACTCTTACCCGTGGCTCCAAGAAGCTGGAGCCTGCACAGAGTCCACACCCTGTTAAAACTGTCTTGGGAGACGGGTTAAACCAGGTTGAGGGTAACTGACAGGTCTCAAACCTGTCAGTGAGTCAGGGGGATGTTTCCCATAAGTCTGGAATGGATGGATGAGAACAATTTGTTCCAACAGCCATGAAGGCGCTTAGAGCTTGGTCAGTCAGTGAAGATCATTTGCTGCCTCCTGGAATCTAGCCTGTCCTTCTGACTGGCCTGCCACTGGACTGGGATGAATTTGGAAGGTAGAATGAAGCTGATGACTTTGTGCAACTCTGTCTCACCTAAATCTAACTCATGTGCAAGTCATCACTCTGGGTAGTCATTGGTCCTCTTTGAAAAACAAAGGTTGAACATCATCACGGAGATGATCATGAAGTCACAAATGAGAGTCTGAGAAAGAAAAGGTCTCAGCAAAGAGCCTTGGGGCACACCCGCAGTTAGGCACAGAAGAACTACAATTTCCATCAGTGGATCTTTGAAATGGGATTATAAAGCCAGGGATCTTGAGCTGGAAGAAACCTAGGAGGCCATTTTATCGCAGCCTCTCATTTTAATAAATGGAGAAACAGCTTCATAGAGATTCAGCGATTTGTCCAGTGTCAAAAAAGTGGCAGCTGGTAGAGCTGGTATTTCAATTCAGTTCCCAGAACCTAAACTCATTGCTCTTTCCTTTGAAGTGTTGGATAAGGAAATGTGGTGGTGTAGTGGCAAGAGGATAAGAACATAAGTCAAGAGGTTTCTAGTTCTTCCTCTGCTATTAAATTTCCATTTATTTGGGTAAATGTAGGTCTCTGTTTCTTTCTCTTTCAAATCAAGCGGATGCTAGATGACCTTTGTCTTCCTTTTCCAATATTCCATGACCATGACCTATACCATCACAGAATTCTCTTAATCAAATCCACCAAAGGTTCTGATAAAGGCCTCATTTCTAAAATATATAGAGAATTGACTTAAATGTATAAGAATTCAAGCCATTCTCCAATTGATAAATGATCAAAGGATATGAACAGACAATTTTCAGATGAGGAAATTGAAACCATTTCTAGTCATATAAAAATGCTCTAAATTACTATTGGTCAGAGAAATACAAATTAAGACAATTATGAGATACCACCATACACCTCTCAGATTGGCTAGAATGACAGGAAAAGTAATGATGAATGTTGGAGGGAATGTGGGAAAATTGGGACACTGATACATTGTTGGTGAAATTGTGAACTGACCCAACAATTCTGGAGAGCAATATTATGGAATTATGCCCAAAGGGCTATCAAACTGTACCCAGTTTGTGTTTGACCCAGCAGTGTTACTACTGGGCTTATACCCCAAAGAAATAATTAAAAAGGAAAAAGGACCCACATGTGCAAAAAGTTTATGGCAGCCCTTTTTGTAGTGGCAAGAAACTGGAAGCTGAGTGGATGCTCATCAGTTGGAAAATGGCTGAATAAGTTATGGTACATGAATGTTATGGAATATTATTGTTCTGTAAGAAATGACTGGCAGAATGATTTTAGAAAGTTCATCATGAACTGATGCAAAGTGAAATGAGTAAAACTAAGAGAACATTGTTCCAGAAACAAGAAGATTATGTGATAATCATGTCTGATGGATGTGGCTCTTTTCAATAGCAAGGTGATTTAGGCCAGTTCCAATGGTCTTGTGATGGAGAGAATCATCTGCACCCAGAGAGAGGACTGTGGGAACTGAGTATGGATCACAACACAGTATTTTCACTTTTTGGTTGTTGTTTGCTTGCATTTTGTTTTCTTTCTCCCTTTTTTTCCTTTTTGACATGATTTTTTCTTGGGTAGCATGATAATTGTGGAAAGATATAGAGAAGAATTGCACATGTTTAACATATTTTGGGTTATTTGCTATCTAGGGGAGGGGATGTGGAGAAGGGAGGGAGAAAAAAATTGGAACATAAGGTTTTGCAAGGGTGAATTTTGAAAACTATTTATGCATATATTTTGAAAATAAAAAAGCTTTAAAGATTAAAAAATCAAATCCAAACTTCAGAAGCAACTTATTGATTCAATCTTTGGATCATGGACATAGGAGTCAGGAGATTCAGATTCCCAGAGTCTCTTCCTAGCTCTTCAATCCTAAGTAAGTCATTTTATTTTTCTCTTTTCCTATCTGGAAAATGAGGATTGCAATATTTGTATGAGCTCTTTCGCAGAATGGTTGGAAGAATCAAGTGAAATGATATATATAGATCATGCTAAATAAAATGAGTGATTCTTATTGTCTATTGTTTTCCTCTACTTTTAAAAAGTAATATTTCATTGATCCTTTTTAAAAAACAACAGCATTGCCATCAGATCCAAATATCCTCTCTACCCCCACCTCCATAGTAAAATCCTCCTTTGTAAGAAAAAATATATAGTTAAGTAAAACAAGCCAATATAGTTATGATGTCTAACAGAGTATGCCTTGTTCCTTACCTATGGTCTACTATCTCTTCCAAAAGGATAGAGGTATATTTCAAAACCCTTTTAAAGTCATGATTGTCCTGCCAGGGTTCTGCTATCTTTTATTTTTGTTTTTTTGGTCATAATATAAATAATTTTCCTTGTTCTACTTACTTTGCTCTGAATCAATTGAAACAAGTCTTCTCATGCCTTTTTAAATTCTTCATGCTCATCATTTCTAACAGCATAAACAGTATTCTATTATTACTGAAACTAATTAGTAAAATTAAGATTATTCCATTGCATTCTTGTGCCACATTTTGTTAAAATCTATGGGTACTCTTTTTTTTTTAATCACAAAAAGGACTACTATGAATATTTTGGCATTTGCTGTATCTTTTCCTCTATTTTTCATTTCCATGGAGGTGAATATTTAGTATTAGGATCTCTAGTTAAAAAATATTTTCTGTTTTTTTCTAGCATATGCTCAAATTTTTTCCCAGAAGAATTGTACTAGCTTAGATTTCTATATGGGCATTCCTTTACACAGTACAGATGGCTAATCTTTGAGAATTACTGGGTTGGGATGGAGGCAGAAATTGGGGAAGGATTTTTTTATGTGACCTTTAAGTTATACTTTTAAGGAGGGATGGGCCTCTAATAAATGGGAGAATGGAGGAGTGAATTCTAGGCATAGGGGGAAGTGTAAGCAATGGTAAAGCTATAGGTGAATATAGGGCAGAATAGTCCAATTTGTCTAGAACATAGAAAAGTATAAGACTGGAAAGATGGGGACAATAAGATGTTACTGTCAAAAACTGTCAGAATGAGTAAGAATTTTGTTCCACAAGCAATAGAGACCCCCTGATTATTTCTAAGCAGAGGAGAGTTTAACCATACTTCTGAATAAGAAAGAGTAATTCTGAAGCTGAATCCTTGAAAGAAGGATTTGAGGGCATACAAAGTAGAAATGTTGAGAGGTATTTGCAATAGTCCCAAATGGTAGTAATAAGGAGCCAGCCAAAGCAGAAGTGTTGCAATAATCCAAGGTGGTAGTAATGAGGAATTAGGGCTAGGTAGTAGCAATAAGATTAAAAAGAAAGGAATGGATGGGAAAGATGAGGAAAGTGCTCCTGATGTAGTGTCAGCTGGATAGATTAATGAGATGCTCTTTCTGGTCCCCAAACTGGCTTCTTGCTGTCTCCCAGATAGAATGGAGTTGTGGTCACACTGAGGACACACATTCTAGGGAAGGCATTGGCCCTAAATGCAGAGTTTTTTGTTTTTTTGTTTTTTATAAGGAAAGTCCAGGAAGTGTTGCCAGGAAATTGTAACTAGTGTCAGAAGAAGTGCAGTATGATGGGAAGCAGGCTAGATTTGGAGTTAGTTAGTTTGGGGTCAAATCCTGGTTCTGTTCTCTTTACCTGTGTGATTTTGGGCAAATCATCAAACCTCCCAAGCTCCTCTCTGTCTCTGTCTGTCTGTCTGTCTTTGTCTCTCTCCTTGATGACCCCTTCCCCCATGGGAACTTATCTATATTAGTCCTGTGTCTTAATGAATCATCTACATCTGTGGTGAGTGTGAGAACCTGAGATTTCCCCCTCAGACAGACCATCAGGGATTCATGAGAATCTGCTACTGGCTGATTTCAGAAAAGTCTGGGAACTTACATGAAGTAATTCTGAGTGAAGTGAGCAGAGCCAGTAGAACACTGTACAGAGCAATATCAAGATTGTATGATGCGCAACTATGACAGATTTAGCTCTTCTCAGCAATACAACAATCCAAGAAAATTCCAAAAGAGTTGGGATGGAAAATTCATCGGCAAGCAGAGAGAACTATGGACACTGAATGAACAGTTTATGTAAACCTTGGTAAGGAAGGAGTACAACATTCAATAAAGACATGGGTGAGGAGGACCAAAAGAATCATTATGGAAGGAAATCAATTCTCAGTTGATGGCTGTGGAAATGTGGAAAGCCAAACAGCCCTCAAGCTGTTAGCAATGTTAAACAATGGAAACTAACAAGGAACCACCCACTTAAGATGGAAGGAACCCCAGGCTACTACAATACCCAGCTTTTATGCTGAGTGCATTGAGGAAGACTTTGTGGGGTCTGACAGGGAGCATGGGGAGCATCTTCCTGAAAGAGGTGGCATTTGAGTTGGACTTTTAGGATCATTAGAAATTGATAAGGCAAAGAAGAAAGGATGGTAACAGAAATAGGGAATAACACAAACAAGGGCAGAAGGGGCGTGTCCCACCTAGCTGCTTCTCTTCCCCATTTCTTTATTTTTACCTTATAGATATTTTTATATATTTAATATTTGTATATATGTAATATATTTAGATTTAATATTTGTATATATTTCTCCAAGCAGAATGAAAATTCCATGAGGGCAGGGCTCATTTCCTTTTTGTTTGTTTATCTTGAGTGATATCTGACTCATTTTGGGTCATTAATGAATATAATTTAATGATTATTTCTCCTACTTGTTTAATTGAATTGAGTTTTCATTAACTTGTCCTTTTCTAACTCTTCTAATTCTCACTTTATGTCCTCTCCATCCTTGTTCTCTCTTTTAACTCCCAACCCCTGGCCTTGTGTAGCCACTCCCCTCCCTCAGCCTAGACACAATTTCTTCTTTTTTTTTTTTAAATTTTATTTATTTATTTTTATTTTAATAGCCTTTTATTTATAGGTTATATGTATGGGTAACTTTACAGCATTGACAAGTGCCAAATCTCTTGTTCCAATTTTTCCCCTCCTTCCCCTCACCCTCTCCCCCCATGGCAGGATGACCAGTAGATGTTAAATATATTAAAATATAAGTTAGATACACAATAAGTATACACGTCCAAACCATTATTTTGCTGTACAAAAAGAATTGGACTCTGAAATATTGTACAATTAGCCTGTGAAAGAAATCCAGAATGCAGGCGGGCAAAAATATAGGGATTCAATGTAATGGTTCTTAGTCATCTCCCAGAGTTCTTTCACTGGGTGTAGCTGGTTCAGTTCATTACTGCTCCATTGGAACTGATCTGGTTCATCTCGTTGCTAAGGATGGCCAGGTCCATCAGAATTGGTCATCATATAGTATTGTTGTTGAAGTATATAATGATTTCCTGACCCTGCTCGTTTCACTCAGCATCAGTTCGTGTAAGTTAGACACACTTTCTGATAGCATCTCTCTTGTGACCATATAATAGTCTTCTCATAGATTTCTGCTACATATTTATTGTAGGTAAGAATTCATATTAATGATAGTATAGAGAGAGCTCTAGCCTCCTGGATGGGAAACCTTGTTGAGAAAGTTGAGTAGTCTTTTTTTAAAATTTTTTTCTTGAAATTGGCTCTTCTTATGTTGTTCCCATCAGTGATGGGGCAGTCATTCATTGCCAGATTCCATTGCTCATCAGCCCAGAAGCTTTCTAACCCAACTGACCCTCCTTAAG
Source organism: Antechinus flavipes (assembly GCF_016432865.1). Classification (NCBI taxonomy): domain Eukaryota; kingdom Metazoa; phylum Chordata; class Mammalia; order Dasyuromorphia; family Dasyuridae; genus Antechinus; species Antechinus flavipes. The sequence continues at coordinate 564,371,179 of NC_067400.1, forward strand.
CAATCTTGTGTTCCACCCCCAACTCCCAGAGACTTCTTATAAAGGTGCCTTTGTGCAGGCACCCAATTGGCTAAGTGCTACTCTATTTTTGAATGCTAGACCTTAAGAGATCTACTGGCTTCAGTCTCCTCAGTTTCAGGTATGACAGGGATATACCATCACACATGATGGGGTGATTTTTCATTGAAGAATTTAATGATGGAGGGGGATAGGTGAGGAGCCATAGAAGATTCCTAAACATTTCCCTAGCCAAAAGGGAGAGAGTCTTAGGTAATTATCATCAAATGAAGTATCTTGGGGACACCAGTAATAAAACAGTACCTTTCGGGGGTACATGACTTTTGGTAGGATGTCCTCATGGTAATATGTGTGGATGCAGCACCCAGATACAGTAGGGTCAAATCCTCACAGGATCTTGGAGCTGGAAGTGACTTGGAAGTCATTTAGTTTAACACATTGGGCACCAAAGTGGCTCAAAGGATAAATAAGAAGCCCAGGGTCAGGAAGATCTGAGTTCTAATATATATATCCAATATATAAAATGAATTGGAGAAAGAAATGGCAAAGTCCTCCAGCAATTTTGCTAATAAAAGCCATACACACACACACACACACACACACACACAAACTTATCTAGAAAATTATTACATACTTTTTTTTCTTCTTCACCCTAGAGATAACCACTATTATACAAGCATAAATAGGTATGAGTGTGTGTATAATATATATGCACATATATGAAAATTTGAAATGGAAATTTATAGTTAGATATTTTGAATATTCCATGATGTTCTGTTGGGCACATGACAATATTTTGTATTTTGTATTTTTCTTTTCTGAATTTCTTTTTGTAGTTGTTTGTTTGTTTGTTTGTTTTTTGCTGAGGCAATTGGGGTTAAGTAACTTACCCAGGGTCACACAGCTAGGAAGTGTTAAGTGTCTTAGGTCCTCCTGACTTCAGGGCTGGTGCTCTATCCACTGAACCACGTAGCTGCCCTGATTTTGTTTTTTCTTATCTTGTATTTAGTCTTGAATAAACAAAAAAGAAAGGAAAAAATAGGCTCCTTTAAAGTAGGCACTAATTTTTTTTGTCTTTGAATTAACTTGTTATCATTTGATTGTCTCAGTAATGACTGACTCCTTATGACCCCATGTTAAGGTTTTGGGGGCAAGGATACTAAAATGGTTTATCATTTCCTTCTGCTGCTAATTTTACAGATGAAGAACTGAAGCAAACAGGATTAAGTGACTCCTTCTGGGTCACAGAGCTAAAAAAATATTTGAGCCTATATTCAAACTTACCAAGATGAGTTTCTTACTCCAGAGCTAGCACTCTATCTACTGTGTCACCTAGTTGTCCTGCAATGTGAGCACAAAGAGCTTAATAAATGTTTGCTGATTTATCCAGTGACTGGATTTTGGGAAACACAGGAAGACTTACACGAACTGATTCAGAGTGAAGCAAAAAGAATGCCAAGGCTTTACAATTAGAAAGAATCAAAGAAGAGGTAAGAAAATACTCTTCTCTCTCTTCTTTGAAGAGATAGAATATCATGATAATGGGGCATCATGTGTTGTCAGAGCATATTGAGGAATGGGTTAGTTTTGCTGAACTGCTTTTTTTCTTTCTTTTTTTATTCTTTATTACATGGGATGGTTGGCTGGGTATAAATGTATTTGGAAAGGAAGGTGTGATTTAAAAAATATAGTAATAAAATGAAAAAAAAACAAAACATCATTGGGGGTAGAAAAATTGTGTGTTGGAGAGAATATCCCCAATGTTATCTGACTGGAGCAGGAAATAGTGATCCTCCAGAGACGTAACCAGTAATTTTTGCATTATGGATAAGTAGCAAAAATTTTCCTGGGGCAAAACATATGAACATGCCCTCACATGTTCCTGGGAAGACTTTGAGGGCTGGGGGTGGTGATATTTTTGCTTCTTGTTTCGAATAATTATTTTTATTAACTAGATACTAAGTTCAGTTGTTTCTCTCTTGCTGAAGGACAACAACTGCTGTCAGCACCCACTAAGTTTTGGCATATTGGCCCAAAGCCCTAGTCATTCCTCCCTTACTTATGACTCTGAGTGATGTTATTACTTTGCTTTTTGTGTGCACTAGACTTCCTAATATTAAATGAGTCTTCTTGGCTTTTAAGTAAACCCTGGAGGGCACAGAGTTTTATCTGGTTTTGTATTTTAACAGCACTTGGCACAGGTCCTTAGAAATGCCAGTTGCTAAGATTGGACCCCAGCTCCTTCATTGGTTCCAACTTTGCAAAGTTGCCGATGATTGGGCTGCAATTCTACTTTCCCTGACTTCCTTCAAAATTCAACTCAATTCTTGTCTCCGCCTTTCCCAGGCTTCCCAGCTGCTCCTTCCTTCCTCTCTGTGATTGCCTTCCATTTATGCTCAATATTTGCCTGAGATATCTTCTCCCCTTAGAATATAAGGTCCTTGAAAGCAGGGATTGTTTACGTCTTTCTTTGCATTTCTAACGTTTAGCACAATGCCTGGCACCTAGGGCAGGATTAATACTTTCTGGTTGACAGTTGACTTAATAGGACATCTAGTCTTACATATAGGTAGGAGGCACCATAGTAGAGAGAGCTCTAGGCCTGGAGTCAGGAAAAGTTGATTTCAAATCCAGCTTTAGACACTACCAGCAGTGTGACCCTGGGCCAGATATTTTACCCTATTTGCCTCAGTTTCCTAAACTATAAAATTAACTGGAGAAAGAAATGGCAGGCCACTTAGTATCTTTGCCAAGAAAACCACAAATGGGATCATGAAGAGCTGGACATGATTGAAAAAAAAGACTGAAATCCTACAGATGATATAGTGAACTGCCCTCCCTTTTTTTGCAAAGGTTCTCTCTTCAAGAAAGAAGAAGAAAATACTTATATCACCTTTCAGTTACCTCTTTTCTAGGTTCTTTCCTCTTTTTCCCCTGACTCAAATTGCTACTATTCAACTTCCCTTATTTTCTCTTCCCTTATTCTTTTCAAACTTAACAATTCATCTAATTTTCTTTTTAATATTCATTGATAAATTTTATTTTTATATCATATTTATATTTGAATAGAATCCTTTCTCTTCCTTGCTAAGAGCCATCTCTCATAATTAATAGTTAATAAATTATACATGATATAATTAATTAAATTAATAATAATATAAAGGAAAATAATGGCAGCTGAGCAAAGCTAACATCAATTGTATCTGAAGTATATCCAATATTCTATAACTATAATTCTGACTTCTGCAAAAAAAAAGGGAGGGACTGCATTTTCTTAACTTCTCTGGGGCCAGAGTTGGTTACTATAAAACAGAGTTTAGGACTTTTGTTATTATTGTTGTCATTGTTCATTCCAACCATCTCCCATTTATATCATTATTGTCATTGAATTATTTTTCCTGGTCCTTTATACTTAACTTTGAATCAGTTGATGTAAATCTTCCCATGATGCTTCTGTGAATTCTTCCTACTTAGCATACTCTTCCCCTCTCCTCCCTGCACTTCTTTCAGAACCCAGAGGCAGTTGCTTGGACTAATCTTAATTTTCATATGGTTTAGTAAAAAACGCTGAACTTGGAGTATAGAGATCTTGGTATGAGTTCTAATTCTATTTCCTAGCCATGGCAAATCATTTCCCTCCAGTTTTCTCTTCTATAAAATGGAAAAAAAACAGGATTGTCGTGAAGAAAGTGCTTTGTGTCCTGGAAGGCACAATAGTCTAGAACCTGTAATATTTGCTGGATCCAGAGCCTTGAACCATTTCCCTTTATACAAGCCCTGGGATTTAACTCTAGGGATGTTTGGTGACAGAAATGAGATTTTCTCAGTTCTCTCTATAGGAGAGAGTGGGGAGGGGAACCCTCATTCTTTTTCCAAAGGAGCTATTTCTCTTAGTATTATCTTCAGAACTAAAAACTTCTTTTAGTGGGAAGAGACTGATTTTCCTTTTCTCCAAGTGATATCTATCTATCTATCTGGCTATTCTATAAATATTTCTATATGCATGTATGTATATTATATATATATATTCAGAATTTTTTATCATTATATCATGATATATCATTAAATATATATCTATATGTGTATATATGTATATTCAGAAAATATCTATATGTATATATGTATATTATTATGTATATTCAGAAAACTATCATCTATATAAATATATATCTATATGTGTGTAGAGATGCATATTCAGAAAATTATCTACCATCTATCTATAAATATACTATATGTAACTACATGTGTATATGTATATTATTATGTATATTATACATATCCAGAAAATTATCTGTCTCTCTCTAAATATATCTATATGCATGAATGTATATTATATATTCAGAAAACTATTTATCATTTATCTATAAATATATATCCATGTGTGTATATAAATATATTCAGAAAATTATCTATCTTAAATGTATATCTATATGTGCATATATGTATGTTATGCACATTCAGAAAATTATCTGTCTATATGTGTGTATATATGTACATTATTACTTATGTTCAGAAAATTATTCATCATCTATATGTGTGTATAGATGTATATTATGTATGTTCAGAAAATTATTTACCATCTATCTATATTTCTATATGTAACTATATGGATATATATTTATGTATATTATCATATGTATTATACAGATTCAGAAAATTATCTAGCTATCTATTTTTCCATCTAAAATTTTCTTTTGGTTTGCATCATGTCATCACTGACCAAAGCTAATGTAATCTATGATAGTTTCTTTGGGCTGTAGCTTCGAGTCTCCAGTCTTTAGCCTTCAGCCTCCAGCCTCTAGCAATATCCTCCTCCCTCCTTCTCCACCTCCTTGGACCCATAAATTATAAAGCTTTCTTCTTTCAGGGAAAACACAAGGATTGAGAGGTCTAGGAAGGGTAACAGCAGGGTGCCAACCCTCTGCATCCTAAGCCTAGAGCTGATTCTTTTGAATACTGGGAGAGAGACTGATGAAATGGAGGGGGGGAAGCCTGTGTCTGCCTCTGGGTGTATCCAGCTCTGTTTGTCTCTTTGTGTGTCCCCCATGTGTAATTTTTTTGCAAGTTCTTGGGTGTGTCTTTTTGTCTGTGTCCATGTTTCTATGAGTGTCTCTGTGTCTGGATTCCTGTGTGTTTGTGTGCATGGGGGTGGGGATTGACTCTAATCAGATGCAGAAAGGAAGAGGAAAATGCTGATTTGAAGAAGGGGCCCAGATAGATAATATTCACTTAGAATTTCCTTGACTTGGCTGATGGCATGCTTTCCCTGAAACACATCAGAGTGAGTTTCGGCAACTCATCCCCTCTAGTCCAGGGCAGGGCTGGGAAACAGTGACTGAGCTTAGACTGACCAAGAGCCTGGCAGTGAGGGTTATACCTTGCAGCAGACTACTCTACTTAGATGCTTTGGTCTCATGCAAATCAGCGAACAGCCTGCTGCTGCTAGGATATTCTAGGCAGGGCCAAGATCTGGCTTGCTAGTCTTTTTTCCTGCTGCCCCATCTCTCTCTCTCTCTCTCTCTCTCTCTCTCTCTCTCTCTCTCTCTCTCTCTCTCTCTCTCTCTCTCTTTCTGTTTCTTTCTCTCTCTCTCTCTGTTTCTCTCTCTCTCTCTGTCTCTGTCTCTCTCTTTCTCTCTCTCTCTCTCATAAACAGAGACAGAAACACACACACACACACACGCACACACACACACACACAGATAGACAGAGGAAGAGCTTTTCAAAAGACCTCAACTACTATCTCAGCTCTCCTTATTAGCTGTATGATTTGGGGCAATAATAATTAACATAACTGACAGGTATGATCTCACTTGAGCCTCCCGACAAGCCTGTGAGCTAGGTATTTATAATCACCTCCCATTTTAATGGTAAATAACTGTTAATATTTATGTAGTGCTATAAGATTTGAAAAGTGCTTTATTTATGTTATCTAATTTGTCCACAGATGAAGAAGAAATTGAAGCTAGAACAGGTAAATAACTCACCTAGATAATAAATTAATGGGGCAGGACCTGAATACAGGTCTTCCTGACTGGAATCTATGCCTTTATCCACCAAGTTATACTGTCTCCCTGGGCCTCAGTTGCCCCAAATGTGAAATGAGGTGGTCTTCAAGATCTCATGAACTCAGACTGATGCCAGTGTCCAGGGAAGTCCTGATCCCTCCACTCCTCTGGGACTTAGGAGGCTCCTAGCATTTAAGGTTCCCCAGGTTCCCAGTCAGTTTAATAATGGAAGGCTGCAAGCATCTTGGTCCTGTGTTTCCCCCCTCCTCCTTCCTCCCAATCCCCCAGAATTGATATGCAGCCTGGAATCTGCTTTGTTTAGAGCTGAGCTTCAGCTTCTAAAAGAATACATTATCCCAGCCTTCTAATGGGGCTGAGATTCCCCTAAACCTGGTCGGGTCACATGGACTGTGCCAATGAGGTTCCCAGCCAGACCTCCTGCAGAGCAAGTGCGGAGGATATCACCAAGAGCAGAACCTGGGGAAAGCACATGGATACTAGAAACCTCTCGTGTTCTCCTGTCAATTATTCATTCTCCTCTTGGTGGGAAGGTATGTGCCACCGAAATCCCGAATACATCAGTCCCCAGTTAGGCCCCAGTAGTCCCCACACAGCCCAGAGAGCATTCTGTATAGCCAATGAGCATTCGTTAAACACTTACTATGAGTATACGCCATTTACCATAAAAAAAATGAAGAACTGAGCAAAAGACTGATTTAGAATCATAGAGTGTCAGAGGTAGGAGGGATCTGAGAACACAGAATGTCAGATCTTGGAGGGTCTTTAGAAAAGAGAATATCTGGGAGGAGCCTGAGTCAGAGTCAGAGACATAGTCAACCAGCATTTATTAAGCACCCACTATGTACCACGTTTTTCTTTTTCTCCCCAAAAAAGGCAGAGACAGTCTCTGCTTTCAAAGAACATGTATTCTAATGGGAGAGACAACATGTGAATAACTATGTATAAATAAGAAAGATATAGGATAAATTGGTCATAATCTTAGAGGGAGGGTACTGAGATTAGAGAGGACTAGAATAGGTTTCTTGTAGAAGCTGAAATTTTGAATGGGATTTGAAGAAAACCAGGAGGTGGAGATGAGAAGGGAACGAATTCCAGGATGGGGGAGAGCCAGGGTAAATGCATCAAGGAGGAAGGTGCAATGTCTTGTGTGAGGAATAGCCAGAAGGCAGACATAAATTATGTGAAGGGAATGGGATGGAAGGTAGAAGAAGACAGAAGTAAGAATGAGCTGAGTTATGAAGGGATTAAGTTATGAAGGTTTTTTTTGGAACTAGGATCAGTCTTAAAACATTAAAAAACTCAGAAGTGGAAGAAGTTAAGAGTGAACTAGTTAGAACTAATATTGTCAGAACTGGAAGAGGCCTTGGGAAATAATGTTAGAATTAGAAGGAACTTTAGACCATGGGATAGCAGAGCTGGGAGCACCCTTAGAACATTGACTATTAAAACAAAGACTAGCATTGTTGGAAAAGAACTTAAAGACCATCGATTTATTCAACTAAATCTGAGAAAATGGAGGCCTAAGGAACTGAAGAGGCTTCCCTAAAGTCACATTGATATTTGAGTGACATGGGAAAAAAATCTAAAGAAGAGTCAAAATTTAGTTAAGATCTTGGGTTGGCCAGGTTTGGAAATTAGAAACGTGTTTTAAAAAAATCTCTCTTTCAATGGCAATCTCTAGTCTCTTTCCACTAGCCCTCCACCCCCATCCTGCCCAGCACAGGGGCCCAAAATGAACACAGCTTCTGGTCTGATTTGGGGTCCTCTGCGGTCCCACTTGCTCTTTAAATGTTAGCGTTTTAATGATTTAGGAACCAGAAGAATAGCTAAGGAACCAGCAGTCATTATCTCAAATAATGAGACTTTTTAATGCAAAATCAATGTTTGTTATAATGAAAATAGATTCCTCGGCTCCTGCAGGGCCATATGTACAAATCTTTTCTGCTGTTAAATAAAATGTGACGGCTCATTTTCAGCGGGATGATGAACATTTTTATTCAAGAGTAAAAATAAAATGTCAGAACTTATTTACTTTTATTAAGTGCTCATTCTCAATCAGATACTCTAATCAATACCTAATTGGAGGCGAGGAAACAGAAAATAATTTTTATGCCAACTTGGAGGAGAGATAGAGAGACACAGAGAGAGACAGCTTGAAAGAGAGAGAGAGTCAGATACAAAGAGAGACAGGGCACACATGGGCACACAGAGGAAGAAGAGGAGACAAGAAGGAAGACCATGACAAAGAAGGAGAGAGGAAGAAAAATTTCATTCCCAATTTGGAGAGAGGGACAGAGAAAGATGGACTTATGGAAAGATGTGGAGAAACAGAAATAGAGATACATGTGAAAGGGCAGTGAAACACTAAGGGGGGAAGGAAAAGAGAAAAAAAAGCAGGAAAGAAAGAGGAAAGGAAATTAGAGATAGAGAACAACAGACTGACTTTATTACACACTAATAGAGGGCTTCTGGTGACCATTTGGGAACAGGTCATTTTGGAGACTTGGTCTTTCCTTATAACTGAAGTTTGCTTTATTAAATAACCCTCTCCCTATTTTCCCCATTTCTGTCTGAAATCTTCCTAAAATGGATCCCAAGCAATTTCTGTCTTTTTTTGAACATTTAGCCTTTTCTTAATGATTCAGATTCATCCTGAGAAGTACTGATGACTTTTAGGGTCAACTTTGGTGGTGTGGAGAGTGAGATGGAGTGCCCAGCTCAGGGTGGAGGTGATGATTGGGATTGAGCCCCCCCCTCCCATTTTTCTCATTTTCCCTTTCCCCCTTTCCTTGCTAAGAAATCATTTTTCACACTGTGCCTGCCTCTGGCACATCTTAGGGTTTTGGATATAGAGAAGGAATAAGTCCAGAGACTATTCACTCATTTTATAGTTGAAGAAACTGAGGATTCCCCCAGTTCTTACATGATTTAAGTGACCTGTCCAAGGTTCTATAGATGATAAGTCAATGTCAGATACAGGATTAGAATTAAGGTCTTCTGATTTGAGAGAGCTCTTTCCTCTTTGCCTCAGCTCTCTGGCGTACTGAGAGAGTAACTCACAGGATGAACCCCAAAATTCCCAACTCTGAGCTCTCTTTTCAATGTACATGTTACTTCCTTCCATTTATTAAGTCAACAATCAATGAACATTTACTAAGTACCTACAATGGGCCAGGTACTACGTGCTAGAGATTAACAAAAGGCAAAAAATAATTGCATCTGCTCTCAAGAACCTCAAAGTCTGATAGGATCACACAAAAATCTGTGCACACTACTCTCTAGAGGATAAATTGGAACTAATTACAAGTGGGGACAGCTAAGTGGCATGGAGAATAGAGTGCTAAGCCTGGAATCAGGAAGTCACATCTTCAAATCTGGCCTCAGATACTTATTAGCTTTGTGACTTTGGGCAAGTCAATTAACTCTGCTTTAAAGATAAAATATTGCTTTATAAAATATGAGAACTTACTTTTATTAAGTGCTCATTCTCAATCAGATACTCTAATCAATACCTATTCAAATAACAACTGGCATGCATATATATTTATATATGTCATATTATTGTAATTATATATATTTGTTATTCCTATATATTGTTAATGTTGTTATATAATTATATAGAATATATGTTATTAATAGTATAATATATATAAATATATCATTAATATATAATTAGATATATAAATACATGTTATTAATAGCATAATTAAATATTTTGTTAATAGTACAATTAGATATATATGCTATCCATAGTATAATTAGCTATATATAAATATATGTCATTGACATATATTTATATATTGTTATTTTTAGGCAGGGAAGGAATTATTATCCTGATTTGACAGGTAAAGAAACTGAGAAAAGTGACTTGTGCAGGATCTTATACCTAGTTTCTGTATTGGAATTGGAACCAAGGCTTCTGGATGCAGTCAGGAATTCTTTCTGCTTTGTCAGGCTTCCTCTTAAAGAGCACTGAGGATAGTGCACAGTTGTTGGAGGACCTTAAAATCTGATTTCTCGTGTCTAAGTTCTGGGCTGGGTTCTAGATGGGGCAGAGTGACTATAAGGTGTTTAACGTGAAGCCCTTCTCTTATTTCTCCACCTTCTGTTAACAGTTTCCCAGCCCTCCCTGTCCATGTGAGGGGCTCACTGGCACATCCCTTCTGGCTAGCATGTTTCTCCCGCAGGATATGTCTTCTTTACATATATAATTCACTGGACACATTCTCTTTCTCCTTTTCAGCGGATCATCTCCTGGACATTATACAAATCCCTTTCTCCATAGACATGTCTCCTTGCACAAAACTTTCACTAGATGCTTTTCCCCTCCTTTACCACATCTATTACCATCACCCCCTTACTCTATAAAGACTTAGAACTTTCCTCAAATCTAATGCAGAACCCTTGACCCCCATCCCCAGAAATCTCCCCCATCATCAACATCCCTCATAATTTCTTTTGCTGACCTCTGAGCTCTAGGTTTGGGGCTCTGGATTCTGGGCTGGGCTGGACTCTGGGGTCTGGGGGCTCAGGGATGGATTCTAGTCTCAGGATTCTGGTCTGGACTAACCCATCCCCCATAAAGCTTTTGCCTATACCCCCCTCCATGTGTTCCCTTCCCCCCATGTCAGCGTCCAGAGCTTTCCCTCTATTGTGAAGCTTCCTCCCAGACAATCTACAGGCTGGCGCAGCCCCATTATGGATTCCCATTTACAAACAGCTTCATTTACATAGAACAGACAGAAGCCGACTCTTTTCATCAGCCGCAAATGGGACTAAATTCTGGCAGTCAAACCAAGGACTACTTTGCTTGGGTTTGGGGAGCAAAAAAAGGTGAGGCTGACTTCAACCTTCCAACTGGTCACTGCTGTGAAGGACAATGAGTTTGACTTGAAAAGAAATTAGCTAGTAGGAAAATGAGCTCCTGGATGGATTTTGGTATAATTTTTTCCCCATCCCCCATTCCTATTCAGGAAGTGACTGCACCAAGTAGGAGGAATAAAGAGAAAAGAACACTGAATTTAACCTCAGAAGATCTGAGTTCAAATTATACTTCTAACACTAAATAGCTGTGTGATATTGGACAAATCATTCCCCTCTCTGAACTGCAGGGGTTTTTTTGTTTGTTTGTTTGTTTTTGAAAATGAGAAATTTGGGATTAGGGACCTCTAAAAATTTCTTTCAGGTATAAATTTTGCCATGCTTGTGGTTTATTTCCAGTCTTTTGACTTCCCACTCTAGAGAGTGACAAAATTGTTAATATTATAAGAGAAATTGTTAATAACAAATGTGATATGAATTGTCACTCCATTAAATGATCTAAATAATGTCAGAATTTCAGCAATGTCCTTATATTCCACTCTTAAGATATTTACTCTTAATTAGGTTGAGCTGAGCCACACCTAGATTCCCCTTACTCCCTGCCCCCTTCCCCAGGATTTTGCTTTGTAGGGAGCCCAGCTCAAGCTGGATCTGTTACTTCCATTGGGATTCTAGTCTCAGGGCTCTTTACCATTGGGATTCATGGCATGAAGGACAAAACAACCAGAATGAAGTGGCTTCCCTTGCCCACATTGCCAGGGATCACTGAGGTGTCATGACCAGGCTTGCTATCTCATATTGTCTCCTCCTAAAGCTAAAGAACCTTTTTCATGAGTCTCCTTGGTTGGGAAACCCAATGGAAATCTTCCAGAATGGCAGGTTTGCTACTCTTTAACTCAATTAAAGATACTTTATTCCTGTAACTCATGGCTTTGATTTATTTCAGGACTTTACAAGAGGTATGGTGACTGTAGAAGGGATGAGGCAGAGGTATACCGGTAGGCTAGAGGATCTACCTGGCTACTGCCCCCAAACAGGCTGAGGTGCCTAAGGGAGGGAAGGGCCAATCACTGAGGTCATTATCATTATCACCCTTGATCTCTGTTTCCTAGCACTTTTCCACAAGATAACTTCTTCCAGAGAAAAGACATTAACAGCTCTTTGAATTCCAGCCCAAGTCACTCCTTTGTTCCCCAAGTCTGAAAAGCTAGCTTTCTCATCTCCACCTTCAGCTTTCTCTGGCTTCCTTTAAGACCCAGCTAAAATAGGAAGGAAGCCTTTCCCCAAATCCACTTCCTCAGTTGATTTAGCTCCAATTTATCCCATAAAATCTTGTTTGAATAGACTCATTTGCATATTGTCTCCCTCATTAAAATGTGAGGACCCTGAAGGCAGAAAGTTTTCCTTTCTTTGTATTCCTAGGGCTTACTTAACACAAGGCCAGGTAAACAGTTGACACTTAATAAATGCTTGATGATTGACTGATTTTAGGGGCAACTTTCCAATATTAGTGATTGATTCCTTTTCTTATATTTTTGTATTCGGCATTTCACACAAAAACAATTTGAAGACATAAATACCTTACTCCACATCTCTACTGGATAAAGGTCCTCAGGGACCCCCTCAAATGAGTATGATCATTGTTCCCTGCTGAGGCCTTCTGATTCTCTTTAAATTCCAGACTTCTTGAGTTAAAGAGAAATACGTCTTTGAGGTCTTCTAATCCAGTGATTCTCAAAATGTGATCCAAAGAATCCTGGGAGTCTCTGAAACCCTTTCAGAGGGTCTACAAATTCAAAATTAATTTTCATTTTTAACATGTTAAATATCTATAAATATAATCCACATAAAAATGCTTTGTACAGATCCTCAATAATTTTCAACAATATAAAGATACTGAGAACAAAAGGTTGAGAATCACTGCTCTAATCTAACCTCTCTCATACCGTAAGAATCCCCTCTGCTATTTATTATTATAATCTTTAGATAGATAGGCAATAATATCAATCTTATGGAATTATAATGAGAATCAAATGAGATAAAGCCTTAAAGTCCTTTGTAAACCTTGGTCTTAAATAAATGTTAGTTATTATTACTATTCACCCATACCTGAACATCTTTAGTGATAGGGAGTTTCATACCTTACCAAATGGCCCATTCTATTGACACATAACTTTGATAGGAAATTCCTTCTACTGAGTCCAAGTTTGGTTCCATATAGCTCCCACACATTAGAATTGCTTCTGTCCTCTGGAGCCAAGCAGAATCAATTTGTTCATTCATTTGTTCATAGTTATTCATTCATTCATTCCACAAAGAAAAACCATTTTAGTGATGAGGAAGATGGCTTGTCCAAAGATATTGATTTACCTGCTCAGGGATGTACAATGACCAACATAGGTTGAAAGAAGGACTTCATGTGAAGGATGAGTCAAATACAAAAAGCATGATGCCATCTTATAAGAATAGAATCAGGAAGGCTCAACCTTAAAAAGAGCTGAGATTGGCAAGACAAGTTAAGTACAACAATAAGACTTAAAAAAAAGATGTTATATTGTTGGAAAGGAGAAAGAGTTAAGTAGAGATAGAATCCCTGCTCTGGGTAGACGGGAACTCACTATTGGAAGGCAAGAGCTATTAATTTTTTTCATTGTCTGTTCTTTTTTCTGCTAAGAAGAATGCTTTAAGGACTACAAAGGATAGACCAAAAATAGCCTGTTGATAGATAGTTGATACCCATGGTTAATTAGGGGAATAGAGAGCCCCTGATTCATCATAATGAGTTCAAGTTACTGGGTCCAGATGAACTATATTCTATTGTCCTGAAAGAGATGGGAGATGTGATTGTTGAGCCTCTCTGTTAGTGATGTCTGAAAGACTGTGACCAATAGGAGAGGCAGGTACTCCAAGACTGGGCAAAGGTAGATGCTATCCTGATACTCAAAAAGAAAAGAGAATGGAGTCTGCAAACTACAGATCAATGAGCTTGACTTCAAGTGACAGAGAAAATTGTAGAACAATATTATTAGTAGTACTAACATTTTAATTTAGTTTTTGGATATCTTTTATTTTTACATGACTTTAATTTTCAAATATGTTCTTCCCCTATCCTTTTCCAGAGAGTCATCCTTTATAAAAATGATAAAAGTAATTGAAGAAAGCATTTTAGCAAACCAACCAGATTCAGATGAATCAAATCTGACAGTATATGCAATATTCTACATCCATAGTCCCCCATTTCTACAAAGAAGAGGAGATACATTTTCTCAACTCATCTGCATGGCCAATAATTTGATGTTAGCTTGAAAGAAGATCTCTGGTATTTTTTCTTGCTGACATGGCTTTATCAAGAACAGGCTTCTCTAATTCATGCTTCACACAGCTGTCAAAGAGATATTATTAAAACACAGGTTTGAATATGTCTCTCCCTGGCTCAAGAAGCTCCAGTTTCTCCCTATTTCTTTTAGGAGAAAAACAACTCTATTGACAGTTAAAGGCCTTCACAGTTTGGCTCCAATCTTTCTTTCTAGTCTTATTTCCTATTCCTCTTCTTCACACTGTGTTTTAGTCTAATTGGCCTGTCCACTCTTCCTTATAGGTAGCATTCAATCTTTCCCTTTTATCCCTCCCACATGCCCTCTCTCCATGCCTAAAATGTGCTCCCTTCTTCCTTCTTCCTCTTAGAATCTTAAATTTCCTTAAAGGCTGTGCCCATGTTCCATCTATTATACTGTGTTTTTCTAGTTCTGTCATCCCTTTGCCAATTGTTAATACTCCTTACTCCCAAATTAATTTTCTATATTTCTCTTTGGTATATCTGTTGTTCCCGCTACAAAATGAATATAATTTCTGTGAAGGCAGAGAATATTTCCTTTTTTTTTTTGTTTCAACTTTGTTTTCCTTATACTAAGCACAGATTTCATTTCCTTTTTTTTGGCAGAACAACTATATCAGTAGATTGGGAAATTACAGATGATAGAGTTTGTTTTGATTTTTAATTTATAAAGTTTCTTAGGTTTGAGAGACATCTTTGAGGTCAAAATAGAGACATATGAATTTGACAGTAGGGTAGTTAGGTGGATTTGGAAGTATTTGAAGGACTGGATCTAAAAAAATAGTAATTAATAATTTGATCTTAGCTTTGGAAGGAGGCTTTAGCAGATTGTTTCAGAGCTATATGTTTTACTTGTGCTATTTAATGTTTTAATCAAGAAAGATGAAACTAGAATAAGACCATAGAGCTTTCCTCCTAAGGTGCTGAAATTTGGAGGGCAATTGACAGTACTTACAAGAGGTAGCTATAATTGATCTTAGCACATAGTCAGTAAAATAATTGGTTAAAACTGGAAGCTACCAAGTAGCATGTTTTTTCCCTCCTTTTAAGTGAGTTTTTCATTGGTATAGTCCTACTCCCTCTTCTGGTATCCTGGAGTCTTATGTTTCAAACTTATGTTTTGCTATTTAATTATTACCTTCTCCACTCAATTGCATTTGTTCTAAAAACTTAATTGTATGTGTATGGATTACTTACTTCAGACACATTTTGTGGACTTACCCTGGATGACAGAATTTTTAGCCTAGTTTCTATTGGCCCATGGCTTGGATTAAGGCCCTGACAGAATGCTTATCAAATTTTCAGATGACAGAAAGCTGCAAGGGATAATTAACAACTTGGATGAAAGACTCAAGATCTAAAAAAAGATCTTAAAAGGATAGAAATCTTGAGCCAAATCTAATAAAATGAAATTTAATAAAAATAAATGTAAGGTCTTGCACTCAGGTTCAAAAAAATCAATGTCATGAGTACATTTATCTGAAAGTTATCATAAGAATCATAGACTCTCAGAGACCAGGAAGTCCAACCAATTCCTGGCCAAGAATCTCTTCTATAACATAACTTCTAAATAGTCTCCAAAATTTTGGTTGAAGATCACTAGAGCTATGGAATCCATTATGTCCCAACAAGTCCATTCTATTGCTGGCTAGCTCTAATTATAAGGGAGTTCTACTATCTGGGGCCAAATTGAACAAGATTAATTCTGTACATGGCAGCCCTTCAAATCCTGAAGGATAGATAATATGTGCTCTTTGAAACTTTTTCTTCTCCAGTGTAACTATTTCTAGTAACATCATCCCATCTTCACATGTCATGAGTTTAAGACCCTTCACCATCATAATTTCCTTTTTTTGGGAAATATTAGCTTTACATATATTAACTCATTTGATCCTCACAACAACCCTATAAGATAAGTTTTTTTTTTTTACCTAATTTTTACATACCTAATTTACCTATTTACCTAATTTTACATAGGAGGAAACAGACTAAGAAAAGTTAACTGACTTGGCTAGGATTATACAGCAAATTAGTATATGAGGCAGGATTTGAACTGTGGTCTTACTGATTCCAAAGTCCAGTATTCTATGCCCTAGGGCAGCTAGCTGCCAATCATTTATTTTGTATCATTTATACCTTTATCTATATTCTTGTCACAACTTTTAAATAATACAGATTTCTGGGCTACTCATCAAAAGTATCTAAATGCTTTCTTTGTATTATTCACAGATTTCAATTCCCTCTTAACCAATTTTATTTTTTATAATTCAAAGATTATTTTTCTTGATCAAGAAATTAGACCCTAAATTAGAATTAAATAATTCTTCCTTCTCTTTTATCGACTTTCACTGTCCCAACCACCTCAAGCAGTATCACTGCCCCTCATTGGATCCTCTCATTTCCCCCAATATAGCTAAAGTAGTCCTTTTTCTTGTACTTAGCATTCCTCCCCAGACTTAGATCATTCTAATCTTTAGTTTTCCTGACACTATTCTTACAGGATCATGTCAGTCTTTTATATTCATTTTGTATTGTCTGTCATTCCTTCAATCTTCTGTACTTTTTCTTTGAAAAATCTAAGTTGATTGATGAGTTTCCTGTGCATCCACATGAGTTTCTTTAGATACCCTCCCTTTCTTTTTCATTAGAATTGTTTCTCTTTGTATCTTCAGAATTTCACTCTTGAGAGCTTCCCATTTCTCCTGGATTGACTTTTCTTGGAGAAGTTTAGTCCATGGGAAAATAACAATTCTTTGTCTAAATCCTTTGAAATCTACTCTTCCAAAAATCTTAGGTTGTATTACTATGCCTGGCTTTGCTCACTTTAATCACAGTTTCTAAGATGGAGAAGTCACTTCTTTCTGAGGTTCCCATTATTTCTATTTGGGTAGTTAGTTCTTCCTCTTTGATGAGAATAGGGTTCAGAAGACCACCATGGTTTTAAAGAATGAAAATCAATCAATCAATCAATGTCTATTTATCTATCTATCTGTCTATCTATCTATCAGTGTGTCTGTCAGTCAATCAGTCTTTCTGTCTTTTCTATTGGTCTGATTATTGGTCTATGTATATATGAATCTATGTATTTATCTGTGGTCTGCAAGTTCAACACGAGTCAACAGTTTGCAGTCATAAAAGTTAATGTAACTTCAGGTTGCATTAAAGGAAGAACAATGTTTCAAACCTGGTATTTGATAGTCCCACTATATTCTACCTTAGTAAGATAACACATGGAATGGTATGATTAAGTTTGGGTATCACACTTTGGAAAAGATTTTGGTAAAGTTGAAGAATATTTTTGGGGGCAGGTGATGAGAAGGATGAAGACCCTTCAGATCATGCTGCCTCTTAAATGAATTGGGGTGGGTCAAGGTGTTTAACATGGGAAGAGAAAACTGAAGACAGGAGCCAGTCTGTTAACAAGATTTAATTAAGTACTTACTATGTGCTGGACCCTGCTAAGTACTGCAGATAAAAGTAAAAAAAAAAACTCAAGAGAATCTCATTCAGGATAGATAATATGTAAACAAGTAGGTACCTGAAAGCTATATACAGAGAGATGAAAAGGAATCTTAGAGTTTAGGCATTTCCCAGTGAATGGGAGAAAGGATAGTAGTACTGGTAGAAAAAGACTGGGATCAGCTTCCTAAAATATGGTACAATGAAAAAAGCATTGACCTTCTAGTCAGAAGTTATGGTTTAAAATCCTGTTTCTTTTTTTTTTAATTAAAGCTTTTTATTTATAAAACATATGCATGGGTAATTTTTCAACACTGACCCTTGCAAAAACTTCTGTTCCAAATTATTCTCTCCTTCCCCTCCCCCCTACTCTAGAAGGCAGGTAGTCCGATATGTGTTAAATAACTTAAACTATATGTTAAATCCAATATACTTCTTTATTTATACGTATTTATATTGTTACCTTGTTGCACAAGAAAAATCGGATCGAGAAAGAAAAAAAAATGCAAGCAAACATCAACAGAAAGCATTAAAAATGCTATTTTGTGGTCCACACTCAGCTCCCACGGTCCTCTCCCTGGATGTAGATGGCTCTCTTCATCATTGAACAATTGGAACTGATTTGAATCATCTCATTGTTGAAGAGAGCCACGTCCATCAGAATTGATCATTGTATAATCTTGTTGTTGCCATATATAATGATCTCCTGGCCCTGCTCATTTCACTCAGCATCAGTTTGTGTAAATCTCCCCAGGCCTTTCTCAAATCATCCTGCTGGGCATTTCTTACAGAACAATAACATTCCACAGCATTCATATACCACAATTTATTCAGCCATAATGTTCTCCTGGCTGTGCTCACTTCACTTTGCATCAGTTTGTGTAAGTCTTTCCAGATTTTTCTGAAATAATGCTGCTTGTCATTCCTTATACCACAATAAAATTTCATCACAATAATATGCTACAACCATCCCCCAGTTGATGGATATCCCCTATTTCTAAGTCTTAGTCACTCTAAAGAGAGCTACTATAAATATTTTTGTACAAATAGGTCCTTTTGAGGTTTGAATAAATAGAAGTAAGATTAGACTTGCCCTATTGGGCACTGGAGGGAAGAACTAGGAGCCAAGAATGAAAATTTCTGAGATGCAGTTTTAGGGTAAAAGTGAGAAGAAACTTAATAGAGCTGTCCAAAAATGGAATGGACTGCCTAGAGGTAGAGAGCATCTCCTTGGATGCATTTTTCAAATAAAGGTTGAGTGAGCATTTATTGGAGATGTTAAATTTTATAAAGGAGATTTTTGTATAGGTACAGATTGAACCAGATGATTTCTGAAGTTCCTCCTGAGATTATGTGGTAATGGGGAGCCGTTGCATATCTTTGAGCAGAAAAGGGACAAGATCAGATCTGTTTTAGGGAAATTATTTTGGTAGTTTGTGAAGGTTTTGGAAAGGAGGCAGGGAGGCCAGTTTATTAATTGTAATAGTTTATAATAATAGCAATTGTAATAGTTCATAATAATTCCCGTGAGAGGTTCTAAAACAGAGGTGGTAGATGTGTGAGTGGAGAGATGCCTCTTAGAAGTGGGATTTAGCAACTTATTGTAAATGGGGTGGGGTGAGGAAGAGAGATGAATTTAATCAAGTATCAAACCTCAGTGAATAGAAGGCTGGTGGTTCCCTCAAGAGAGCTTTGAATAAAGGGAAGTTTAAGGAAGATGTAATGACTTTCATTTTGGACACATTGAGTATGAGATAACTATGGACATCCACATCCAGGAGGAAGTGTTCAGCAAGCAGTTTGATATTGAGACCAGGACTTAGGAGAAAGCTTTATTTGGGTTGGAGATAGGGATATGTAATTTTATCCTTGAAAAAACTCCAAGTTGCAGATCAACAACTTGTCCAGAACTGAAAGGCTTTAGAGAAGTGCTTAGAAGTATCGAAAGCTTAAGTGATCTCATGATCTATGGGATCTATGACCCCATTGACAATATATGTCAGAGAAATTTTCTTGGCTCCAAAAATGGCCCTCTTTTACTCTGTATTGCCTCTCAGGAGGGAGAAAGGGAGGAAAAGAGGGAACAGGAATTCATAGTCAGAGATATAGTGGGTTCAGTCAGTTTAGAGATGGAAATAACTGGAAGTAATCAAATCCAACACCTTCATTTGATAGATGAGAAATTTAGTCCTGGAGAGAGGTTAAGTCATTTACCCACTGCCATTTACCTAGTGAAGAGAACCAAGATGTTCTTAACCCCAAATAAGTATTTTCTCCACTAAACCAGTCTTAGGCAAGTTACTTACCTTGTCCGGGAAAGGTAGCAGCAGAGAATCCAGTTCATCCTGTCTCCCCTGTGGAATGTGAGTCCATAAAGTAAGGGTAAATCTTGTGTGTCTCTCCTTCTCTCCAGCACCATGCCCAGGGTTTGCAAATGGATGGTGCTGATATACTGACTGATTCAAGCTAACCACAGTTAAACACAGAGTAGATGCTCAATTAACATCTGTTGAATGACAAGTCAAGCCATAATCTTTATTCCAGAGGGAGATAATGGAAAATTTGAACGTCCTGCCAAACAGAGAGAAATGATCATTACAATGTCAAAGTTGAAGGGCAAAAACATGATCTGAAGGGCCCATGTTCCAGTTCTGACTGCCATGTATAGTATGACCCTGGACAAAATATTTAAAGTCTTTGAGCCTAAGAGATAAGGGAAAAACCTAGATTTGAATAACCTTTCAAGTAGTCTTTTGTTAAGTAGACTTTTGTTAATAATCTGTACTTAATTAATGGATTTAGAGTCAGTGGGGTATGGTCAAAAGAATATTGGGATTGGAATCTGAAGTTCTAGTTTTGAATTCTGGCTCTGATATATAGTAGGATTATATCATTTCAAGTTGGAAGGGACCTTAGAAGTCATTTTGTAATACTTCAATATTTTATAGGTGAGGAGACTGAGGTCTTGATAAGCCTGTGACTTGTAGAAATTCACATAGATAATAATGGAAGAACTGGGACTCAACTTTAGCTTCTCATCAGCAAAATAAGGGGCTTAAACTTAATGATTTTTAAGGTTTAAGTCACATCTAAATTCTCTAATGATTAAAAAAAATCTCTTTCTTGCACAAATATCTATCACTGTTCATGTTATTCTTTTGTTTGTTAGCAAGATAAAAGAGTCTGTGTGGGCTGATTATAACATGTGGGGACTAACCAATGAGATCAGTAATTGTATAGACCCAGGAAGGACCTCAGAAATGTACAATTTCAATGTATGCAATTCCTTTGACAGAATTTCTTCTCTAAGAAGTAGTTATCTAGCCTTCCTGAAAGCAAATCATTCTACTTTTGATTAATTCTAATTTTTATAAAAATTTTCATTGCATCAAGCCTAAATCTGCCTTTCCTTATCATTCCCAGTTCTGGTACCTTTCAAATCTGAATTTGCATGATCTATATTTGCAAGATCATTCTATAAAAGAAACAAAAAGGAGCAAAGGTACTACTGATCTATTTCTCAGTAATAGGGAAGAACTGGTCATTGGAGTTAAAATGATAGGAACTTTGGGATCAGGTTAATTCCTCATAAAGTTTACAATAGAGAAAGAGAGTAAAGTCAGATATAGTCTGCTATACACCATACATTTTGACAAAACCAAATTTTTAAGGGTGCAGAGGAAAGGCAGGTATATCTCCATAGTCTACCTGGTATAGGGAGGTTAATCTATGAGGGATGGAAGTTTCTCAAGGATGTAAATCTGAGAGCAGAAAAGGAACTAATTTTCTACAATGGGGAGAAAAAAGTGGGAATTTTCTAGATATTATAGATATATGTGATGTATACATATAGATATTGATATACTTTTATCCAAGTTGTTAATAAAATAGTCTATCCATATACCTTTGTATATAGATATATGAGGAATTCACTAACTAACTTAAATCTTAAAAAGAAATGTACAGAAGATTGGACCAAATCCAATTAAAAGGGGATGAATAAAAAAGTGTGATATCGTCTTACAAAAGTAGTGACAGGAGTAGCAAGGCTCAGAATGAGCTAAGAATGAGTTTCCTGCTGAAGGAAATGATGAGCAAAAGCTATGTTGGGAGGGGAAAATATCAATAAGAGAAAGAATCTTTTCTTAGGGTATAGGACAATGATAATCGACAACAGTAATAAGGTAAATAGAGCTGCTCAATTGATTTCTCCTGTTTTCTTTGTCAAACAAAATGCTGTTTGTGCTATAAATGATAGAACCAAAGTAACTATTGAAGTTGATAACTTAAGAAAAATAAGGAGATAATGTGAGCACCTATTTATTCTTGATCATTTTAAATCACCTGCTCTAGATAAACTCTATCTTTAAAGTGTGTAAGAACCAGCAGAAGTGATTGTTGAGTCATGGTATTTGAAAAATCATGCAAAATGGAAGAGATGCTACAAGATTGGAGAAATGCATATGTTGTTCAAATTTTTTGGAAGAAAACTGGGTCTATAAACCATGGACCAGTGAGATTATCAAATCCTGGGGAAAATCCTAGAACTAATAATCAAAAACACAGTAAACTAGCTAAACAAGAGAAGCAATAATTACCAAGAGTTAGCGTGGCCTCATCCAGACAGTCATACAAGACAACTAATTTTCTTTTTTTTAACAGGATTATTAAACTAGTAAATAAGAAAAATATTATAGTTTACAGAGATTTTAGCAAAGCTTTTGATAAAATATTCTATGAAATTCTTGTGAAGAAAATAGAGAAAAGCAGATCAAGTGATAATGCAGTTAGAGGCATTCAAAATTGGTTAGCATTCATAGTAGTTGTAATGCTTCAATGTCACTATGGTGGGAGCTCTCCAGTGAAGTATCCTGAGGAATCTGACTTTAATCCTGTGATGTTTAAATGAATGACTTGGATAAAGGTATCTGGATAGGCTATTTTCATTAACAACTTGGATAAAGGTAAATCTATCTATCTCTATATATATCTATGTATGTACACACACATTTATGACATTTTAACCAATGACATGGCTTAAAGACCTAGATGTGATGCCCATCAAGTGTGCAAATGACATAAATCTGGGAAGGACAACAGAGACAGATTAAAGCACTGGGCTAAATTTTAAAAGATGGCATTAAATACGAGTAAGGGTAAATTCTTCTACTTGGACACAAAAAATAAGCCTCACAAGTAGGAGATGAAAAAGGCATAACTAGACAGTAGTTTTTCTGCAAAAGAGCTGGAAGTTTTAGTGGATTGAAAGTTTAATATAAGCCATCATTATGATGTGCTAGTCTAAAAAGCTAATATGATCAGTCTTGCACTGCATTAAGGGAAGCAGAGTTTCCAGGAAGAAAAATGTGATAGTCTTATTGCACTCCAAATTCATCAAATCTCACTGGAAACATTAGGTCCAGTTCTAGGAGCCACAGGGTTAGCAGTGGTACTGATGAGCAGGAGCATATTCAGAGGAGGGTCACTGGTACTTTGAGTCTATGTCAAGTGAAGATCAAAGGAACTAGGAATATTTATCCAGGAGAAATGAAAACTCAGACACTTTCTTCAAGTATCTGAAGGGCTGTTACATGGAAGAGGGATTAGACTTGCTCTATGTGGCTCCAGAGAGAAGAACCAGAAACAAAGGGATGTGTTTGGGGAGAAGTGCAAAAAGATCAATTTGAGTTAGAAGTCAGGAAAAACTTCCTAACAATTAGAACGTTCCCAAAATGCGTAAGAGCTATCCCTAAAGTTGTGAGTTCCATCATGGCTTCTAACCCCGAGTGCATTAAGCAGAGATTGGAGGGACATTTGTACAGGGTGTTATAATAAGTGTACCTTTTGTAAGTAGGTTGGACTGCATGGCTGCTGAGGTTCTACCCCATTTTCAAACTCTGTCTTTCTGTATTCGAAGGTTTGTCCAAGCCCAATATTCTATGTTCTAAGGTCCCTTCTATCACTGACATCCTATGGCTTTGTGACATCTGCTACAAAGAAGGAATTTTCTCCTGCCTCCACACTCACTCCTCTCCACTCACCCTCCCCTCATGCTAATTGAGAAGACTCCCTGGCGCAGGAAGATGAAAGCTTTATCCTTCCCGAGTCCATAACGAAGTGTGTTAAGATGATGGATGAGTTTCCAGGCTCATGTTCTCCTCCCAGTAGCATTAAGGAAATTGACTTTCAGTTGTCTCCCAACTTCCATGTCAAGTCAGGCAGCCTCGGGTGCAGGCGTCCCTAGGTTCTGCACTTGATGGTAAACATTAAAATCATTTTAATGTTTCATTTACGGCCCAGGTTCCCCATGCTCGAGTCATCTCCATCTGGGCTCCATCTGAATAAGATAAATGATGTTTGTTAAAAGGTTCTTTGATATCAAAAGAGTGACCATTAAGTCCCTTCGGCCTCATGATAGACTGTATAAAACCCAACACTCACTCTTTGGACAGCCTTTCTCAGAGGTGTCCAGAGATCCTTGGATTTAGAGAAGGAATCCACTCTTCTTTCAAGTTACCTTCCATCACTATGTATCTCTCTGGTTTTTTATACATTTATATATTCTTCCCTATATATATCCTCCTTAATCACCATTCCCTTTCTTTGGATCCTAAGAGTTTAGCATAGTGCCCAATACATAGTAAGCTCTTAATAAATGCTTGCTGATTGACTGACTTCAGCAATCAATTAAACTAGTTCTTTCATTTTACAAAGGGCTAAAGTAAACCCCAGTAAGGAATATGATTTGCCTAGATCCTCTGCCTTTTGATCCATTCTTTTAAAAATATACCACAGAAACTTCCCAGCTTGTAATCTCCCTTTACAGACCTCTTAAACATTTAAAAGAATTTAAGTCCAGAGTGTTACTGTAGGGAGGCTTAAGAATAGTTACTGAGAAGGATTACAGAAAGGGCAATAAGGAGTAATACTTCTAGAGGGTTATTCCTTCAACTTACATTGTTATGGGGCTCTTCATCTCTGTCTGTCTCAGTTTCTTCAATTGTCAAATAGAGATAATAGTAACTACAGTGCAGTATTATTTGGGGGATCAAAAGAGATGTTATTTGTAAAAAGCACTTAACACGATGCTTGTCACATATTAGGTGCTTTAAAAATGTTTATGCCCTTATCCCCTTCCTAGTTCTGTTTATTTTTCTTTATATCAATTCAAATATGACTTCCCATTTTTCTAAGAATTCTTCAGAATGGTCATTTTGTATAGAAAATGCTATTTTATTATATTCATGTTCCATAACCTATGTGGTCAGTCATTCCCCAATCAAAGCTTCATTCACAATCATCCCTTGTAGGTAAGCCATGTTCCACCTAATTAGTCCATTTCCCATTCCCCTTCTCAGCTTGCCCTTTCTCATCTCTCCTATCCATGCCTTTGCTTATGACATCCTCCCTTGCCTAGAAAGGATTCCGTTCCCTCATCATTCTTATAGGAGGATGCTTCCCTTCAAGGCCCCATTCAGGTTCCCCCTCTTCTAAAAAGACTTCTTCTCTCATTCCCTTAGTTGGAAGTAATCCTTTCCCCCTTAAGTTTCTTAAACCCATTTCTCTAAACCACTTTTCTTTGTACTTAGTTCACTCCCAGCCTTTGGATAATCCTCTCTTATGGAGCTCCCTGAGGTCTCCTAGTACTTAATAGGCTGGTGATACTGCCTATCACCAGTACCCAGCATAGAACCCACTGGCAATTAATACCTGTTTATTTAGTTAAAAATAAAAATTAAGCATATAAAATACCTTAAGTTTGCCCAATAATGTGGTATAATAGGAAAAAAAAATACAATTCTGAATTTGAAATGGAGGATGGTGAGGTTTTTTTCTCAGTCAATAAGCATTCATAAAGCACCTTCTACAGGCTTTGTGCTAAGCACAAAGTATACAAAGAAAGACCTAAGACTGCACCTGCCCTCAAAGAGCTCACAATCCAGTGGTTTGAATCCCACCATTGATGGTCACTAGCTGTGGCTCTTGGGCAAGCTTTGTTTCTCCATGATAAAAAAAAAGAGGGTTGTTCTAGACAGATTTTGAGGTTTCTTTGAATTTAACCCAGTGGCTCATGCTCCATTGCTAGAGATGGGGGTGTAGATATGGGTGGCCAGGGCTTAGTTTCTGAAGGCCGACCATGGGCCCCTGGATCCGTCGGCACATGAGTCCATTCCTTTCTGGCCAGGGAAGCTTTGCCGGGAAACAAGGCTACGTCCTACAGCATAATTAGTTCCATGCAGCCACATACAGATATTCCCCCTCATCCCCATCCACAGTGAGGATGGCAGGGGCCCTAGGCGGGAGCGGCTTTCTGCCCGGAAGGCGAAGAAGTCGCTGTGACATCTTTTCCCCAAGCATTCTCCCTGCCCCCCTTCTCAGAGGCAGTGCCAGGTGGATACACCATCAGCTCAACTGGAGGGTCCAATCAGCAGACATAAACTCTGTCCCTGGCGCCTGCACGGGCTTCTGCGGAGATCAGGATTGCTGTGAATTGCTCTTGTAATCAGGGCATTTCATACAGCAAATTGTGGCCATTTAGACAACCATACAGCAGGCTTAATTTCAGGCCCAAGCCTATAGGATATTCAAAGATACAATGAGGTAATTTAACATTTTAAAGGGGGAGAATGCAGCGTAAATTAGTAGAAAAATCATGACACTTTATAAACCTGTTCTAAAGACATATTGTTCTCTTTTCTTCGAGGGGAAAAAAAATCCGCTTCTATTAAGATTGAATTAACCACTGAAGGAGGAGAATTCCACAGACGGCCAATTCATACAGAAAAAATCTATTTTAAACTTGGTCAAAAAGCTTTTTTTTTTTTTTTTCCCTTCAGAAAACCCAGCCAGACTATGAGCCCAGGAATACAATTCACATTGAAATGCAAATACTGACAAAGGTGTCCCCAGCATTCAGAGTCCTGAGACGGAGCTGGGCTGCTGGTGTAAGAGGGAAGAGAGCTGGATTTTGAGGGAGAAGACCTGGATTCAAATCCTTACCCTGCTGAGTTTCTTTCCCTCAATGGACCTGAATTCCCTCTTTTGTTTGATGAGTGGGGTTATACTAGGCGATATGAAAGGTTCCTTTTAGTTTTAAATCTTACAATTCTATTCTTCTCTCCTGAGTAGAGGGATCAGAACTCACTGTTTAGCTCGAGGTGAGGAGGAGATTCAAATGTCCATCCTCTGAATACTTGCCATTGTCTCTTCTGGGAGGGTGTAGCTTGGAATATTTTTCTGTACAGGCCAGAGTTCTCTCTAGGAGGTAAAAAAGATTTGGCTTCTCTGCCCAGTATAACATGTGGAAGAGATAAAAGGTTGAACTTTCTGAGCTGGCAGACTGAGCTAGCTAGAGTTCTCACTGTAGTTAAAAGCCCCTTTATCTCTCAGTTTTCTACTGAGGCTCAGAAAGTCTATGACTAAGAAGGAAGGCATTATTTTTTTTTCCTTGAGAGGTCCTCTCAGCTTCCTCTCTTCTCACACAGAGGACATTCCCTTTATAAATTTGATCCTGGAATCTGATTTGGGAATGGATAGGATTGAGACAATTTAGACAGTTTTAGGGGAGCTGGAAGCAAGTGGGACTTTGTCCTTTGCCCTAGTCAGACCCTTGCTGGACCGCTGTGTCCTTTTGGGGGGGGGGGGGATCATTTTTGCAAGGACATTAACAAACTGGAGGGCATCCAGGGGAGGGTGACCCGGAGGGTGAAGGGACTCGAGGCCATGCTATATGAGAATCAATTTAAGGAAATGGGGATTGTTCATCCTGGGGAAGAGAAGATTCATGGAAGATGATGGCAATCCAAGTATCTTAAGGGCTCTCATGTGGACAAGATTTATGAGGGAGAGGAGGAAGACATATGACTGGTGCCTTTAAAATGTTTGAAAGGCTGGCACATGGAGGAAGAATTAGACTTTTGCATTGATGCAAATGGCAGAGTTAGGAACAATGGGGGCAGTTACAGAGAGGCAGGCGGCAGATTTTGACCGAAAAGAAAGCAAATCATTCTAACTTTAAGTTCTGACTGTGATGTTAGCAAATCCTTTCTCCTTGCTGAGCCTCAGTTTCTGGATCTATAAAGTATGAACAAAATGATGTCTAAAGCCCTTTATTTCTGGCTCTGTTCTATAATAGTTCAGAGGGTTTGGAAACCATCTCTAAACATCCATGTGGAAAAATGATAAGAAACTTCTTCACCAAAGCAGCAACCAATCATGATGTCAAAAAACAAAACAAGACCTGATGATAGAGTGTACAATCGCAAAGGTAAAGAATACCTTTTATTCTTGGCAGAGAGGTGTGAGACCAAATATATAGAGCCAGATGTGTATCTCAAACTTGGCCAGTGGGCTGATTTATTTTGTTTGACTATCTGCATTAATAATGAGAGGATTTTACTGGGGCTGGGAAAGGTGGGCTGGTGGGTAGTGACAGATGTAGGGGGAAAGCACATCAACAAGAGAAGAAAGAAGTATTAACGAGGACACAAATAGAATGATTTATTCATATTTGTTATGTCTGTCGGTCTGTTTTTCTATGTCTGTCTTTGTTCACCTATCCACACCTATCTATTCATCAGTATCTATCTACTGATCCACTTGTCTCTTCATCCATCCATCCTTCCATCCATTTGTCTGTCTCTGTTTTTATCTATCCACATTTATCTATCCATCCATTCATATCTATCTAATTATCTATCTCTGTCTATGCACCTACTTCTCTCTCTCTCTCTCATTCTCCCTCTTCCTTCATTTCTCCTTATTTCTCCTTTCTAATATCTATCGAAGCTTATGCTTTACGAAAATTTTCAGAGTATTCTGACAGTTGTGATTGTGTTTTATTTATCTCCCTTGCTCAGGACTGAATCATGACTATAAGTTCTTGGGGGGTTCAAGAGTTGAAAAGACAGAGGAGAGTATGTGGGTATTTACCCTTCTGCATCTTTCCAACTCTATTTTTATGTATTTTCTTCTTCTAGTTAATCTTTTGAAGACTAGAACTATTTTTTGACTTGTTTTTGGATTCCTAGTACTTGATACAGTACCTTAAATATTAGTAAACACTTAAGAAATGCTTTATCTATTCCATCTCTCTCTTTTTCATCCCATCTTGCATCTTTATCAATCATCAATCTTTCTATAAATCATCTTGTCTGTCTGTCTGTCTATCTATCTATCTATCTATCTATCTATCTATCTATCTATATCTTTCTATCTATCCAGTGATCTGCTATATTGGGGGTGGGAAGAAATAAGTGTTATTGGTGTGTGTGTATGTATGTAAATGTTAGAATGGAGGGGGAAGGTCAAAAAATGAGGAACTCAAACTAAATTCCCACATCACCTCCAATAGAAGGCAGAGACTGTTTTGATTTTCTACTTCCATTCCTAGTGTCTATCTCAGTGCCTGGCACACAGTAAGTGATTAATAAATGCTTAAGACATGATCTGGTTCAGTGATACAGATTGGGCTTTTTCCTTATTTGTAACAGGGTTGACATTTCTTAACTGGACTACGAGAGAATTTGGGACAAGGCCCCAACCCTAATAATAGATCACATTTCTAAATCACTTTAAGCCTGAGACAGCACTTTTCCTCACAACAACTCTATGAGGTAGGGAGGAAGGAGTCATTCTTTATTTTCATATTTTTAGATTAAGAAATTCTGGCTCATGAGAATGAGGACCATATAGGTAGAAGGGATTGATGCTAGGATTTGTACTCAAGTCATTCTGATGCTTTTCTTACACCACCAGGGGAAATTATTAAGGAGATGGACCGAATTCATGAATTTTCACCCAACTAGGGGAGGCCTTTCCAGGAAGAGCTGAGCTGTTTCTTTATTCTTGGCAGGACCAGGAGACCACAACCTGCTTCTCCTGCCTCCCACTAGTAGCCACCCCTTCGGGGTACATCCTCTATAGTGTGCTCATTCTCCTAGGAAAGGAGCAGGGCTATCCCTGCTTTTCTAACCCCTGCTCCTTTTGATTAAAATATTCAAACAGACCCCACGGGTCAGCAGAAAATGGGCTTACCTATCCACCACTTATCATGGGGAAAAATGCACATCATTAACCTTGCAACGCTATGAAAACACAAGCTATTATGATACATTATTGGTCAAATTCTGCTCTGACGCTTATTGCCTGCGTAGACTATCCAAGGCCAAGGTCTCCCACTGCATCCAGGGCCATTGCCAGTCATCCTGACCTATTGCTACCTGTCTCTGCTGACCAGGGAGGAGTGGGGGAAGGTGATGACTTTGCGGGGCCCTGCTTCATTTAAAACCAATTCACTTGCAAGTCAAACATCCCCCTCCTGAGGTCATTGGTCCTTTTCTAGAATGAAGGACACACAACAATTTCAGACTGATCCGTGTGAGCTGATTTAACTCCTTCAACCTGCCAGGCACTCGGCATTTCCAGTTCCCCAAAGAGAAGAACAGGATAAAAGGGTTGCCTTCCTTAGAAATCTCTTGTGATCTGTGAACCTGGCAGCGGGTATAAAATGGGCCAAGAAGTCTCCTAGAGACGCCCCGTTCTCTGCTTCGGCCTGTGGTTGAGTGGGAGTCATCTGCGACCTGAAGGAGCAGGAAGGACGGGTCTCACCCCCCAAACTCCTGCCTGACTAGGAAGGGCCCATCTACGGAGTTGTCCCTTTGCAAAGATAGAAATAATAAGGTTGACAAAAGGGAAAAAAAAGGGAAGATTGCGCATTATGAGGGTAATAATTTTGAAAGTGTCAGAGTCAGAATAATTGAATCGGATGACATTTAGTGGGATGGCAAACAATAGCGGCGGGCCCGCTGCCCATCTGATCCATGTCTAGCCCATGTTTAACAAAACAGGGCTAAGGGTCAAGCAGTCAGGAGGCCCATAAATAACCCGTTAATGGGATTTCCAAACAAGCTGTCCTCAAAATGGTTTTCCGTCTTACTGAGAGAATATTAAAATGCAAATGGATGCGGGCTGTGTCCTCATAAACAACCGAGTTCATTTAACCTCCGACCTCACCGTTTAACTGCCCATTCCAGCAATTTGTCGTGGGCTCACCACCCTGCGCCTCTCCCTGGTGTTAATTCAGGGAAAGTGCATTAGAGGAAAGGGTTACAATTTGCAGGGCTCAGTTAATCATGCCATCCGCCGAGATCTTTGTGGGCAGAGGAGCGCTCCTTTGAGCACTCCCTGGTTGGAGGCATCCTTCACCAGCTCTGTGGCCGTGGCTTAATGATGGAGCACCTCACCCGTGCTTGGATCCGATGCCTCTTAGTGGCATAAAAATGACTGGGCTCTTGAAGCACATGGCCTGGGGGGCAAGGGAGCATCGTGTCGTCAAGGCAACCCCGCTCCTCTGCCCTTGCCCCATTTCTCAGGAGTAAGGAGCAGGGCACTATAGTAGCTCCTGGGACCATGGGCATGAATGACTCCTTGGAGCCATCCAGCCCCTCATCTTACAGATGAGGAAACTGAGGCACCGTGTAAAGTGACTTGTTCTGGGTCATATAAGTAAGTGTCTGAGGCAGAATTGGAGTCCAGATTTTTTTGATTTCAAATTCAATGTCCTACCTGCTATATTTTCTGGCTTCTCACTTTAGGCCATTGACATTCAGAACCTGGAAAGAGAAGCGAATGGAGGCTAAATTTCTCACCTAAGTAGAAGTGGGAAGAAGAAGAAATCTTTTTGCCTCTCTGGATTGTAAAACGATAGGGTTGGACTAGAGGGAGGCTTTGAGACTCCTTCCATCTCCCATCCTGGGAGCTCTGGGAAGCCCTACCAGACAAGAAAGGCTCAGATATGAGTCCAGGAATGAATTGTGGGACTGTCCTCGGAGGACTAATTCAATTCAGTTCAGCCAGTGTTTAATAAGTGCCAGGCCCTAGGAAGGTATTGGGGTTACAGAGACAAAAGGGAGACAGTGCCTGAACTCGGGGAACTTACGATATTCTAATAACTGTATTTAAGGGACAGACAAGTTCTGTGCTAAAAAGTTCATCACAGGGAGAGTTGTTTTGGCTACAGCATCACACACATAAAAATCAAATAAGGTGCAAAAAGACTGTGACCAAGGAAGAAAGGCCCATCCTGAAGGACAGTGAGTTGGCACAATGGATAGAACATTGGGCCGGGAGTCAAAAAGACTTCAAATATGGCTTATATTATTATTAATTAGCTTGTGTGATTTAACTTCTCAATTTTCTCAACTATAAAATGCTGATAATAATTGCATCTATCTTTGAGGATTATTGTGAAGATAAGAGGAAATAATATTTGTGAATGATATGTGCTTAGTACTTAATAGGTGCTTAATAAATGCTTATTCCCTTTCCCTGAAGAGCTCCTTACAATCATCCTGATCTCTGTCTGGCCAGTGAGCCCAGATGGCCCCGGAGGGGAAAGTGAGGAAGGCCTTACCCAGGCTGCCCTAACTTAAATCCAACTTACTTGCATGTCATGGCATCCCCTTCCTGATGTCATAGACCTCTTTGAGAATGAAGGACAAATAACAATAGTGATCAAAGACATCAGCACCCAGGATGGACACTTCCCTACCCTCCTATCACTATAGGGATGAGGCAATTTATATTGAATTGATATGAAAAAACATTACCTTCAGGCTCCTTTTCAGTAAAATGAGGGGAGTGTATGTTTGAATCTTTAGATTCTTTAGAATCTTTAGAAAGATTCCTTTCTAATCTAATTATTTCTATTATATATTATATATATTATATAATCTAACTATATATTATATATAATATAATTATATAATTTAAAGATTCCTGAAACCTTTCCAGGGCAGCTGTGGGGCGTTCATTAGCTATGTGATCTTGGACAAGTCACACTTCTATGGCCTCAGTTTCTCCATTTGTAAAATGAGTTAGAGAAGGAAATGCCAAAGGACTCCACTATCTCTACCGAGAAAATCTCAAGTGAGGTCACTGAGAATCAGACATGACTGAAAAGCGACCCTGCAGATCATGTAGCCCTCTGACATGAGGAGATGTGAGCCATTGGGACTTTTCTCCTGGCTGGTACTCCTTTAATGCTTTGGATCTCTTTTAGGAAGCTTTTCATAGTCTTTCAGAGCCTTGGGAACCTCGTTTCCCAATAGCTGGTCTTTTTCTTTGTATAATATACAAACACACTCCTTTGGGAAAGGGCTCTGGACCCGAAGGGACAGGGGGTCATAGGCTGTAGCTGGTCACTGATTTCTTGCCCCAGTGCTTCCCCCTTTCACTGAGTAGGGATCCTGATTGGGCTGGAGGACTCAGGATGGAGTGCATTGGAAAGTCGTGTCTGTGGGAAACTCCTCCTGTGATGGAGGAGGTAAAATTCACAAACTGGGGACAATGAGAGCAATATACCAAGCATGTGCCATTGTTTGATGACCCGTTTCCTCCCATGATACCAAGTGCTGGAGGCTAGGCAGAGAGGGCAGGGACCAAGACTTATCTCAGTCCTTCTCTCAGTTACAATCAAGCTAAGGGAGATATAAAGAAAAACCCCAGGACACTAAGTGTGTCCCAGAGCTATGTGGGGAAGAAAGCAGAGTCCCATCTGTTTCTGCTTCTCCCCTCCACTCCCCGCTTCCTGTCTGACCCCTGGGGTTCCCAGATCCCCCAAGCACTCCTAGCTTCAGTAGGCTTAAGTCTTTTCTTCTTAGCTCACTCATGAGGACTGCTAGATTTTTAAAAGTGGTTTTACTAAATAATTGAAAAGAAAATGTTATAAGTCACAGAATCCAGGAATTTTCCAAGACTGCCCTAACCTTGACATTTGGGTTGGCAAAACTTGTAGCCCAGCCCTATTTCTCTGGCATCTGGGTCTGGCCTCTCCCAGGGCTGTGCAAGGCAGCTTCAGAAGCGGTCTAGGTCCCTGCCTTGGCTCTTTCCAGCACCCAACACCTGATCCAAGCCAGCCCAACCCAGCCCAGCCCCAAGATCTCCTGTTCTCAGTTTACTCACAAATATGGGAAGACTGGATCCGTTGAATCTCTCATACCCATCCTGGCCACTGCAGCTGCTTCTTTGCTCACAAGAAAGTCAATAATTTTTCCTGAGGGAAGTGCCCCTGAGGAATCTCCCTCCCAGTTTTTATATACCCACCAACATGGCAATAATTTAGACAATTTTCCATCTGCAGTAAGGAAAGGGATATTT
Organism: Antechinus flavipes; assembly: GCF_016432865.1. Taxonomy (NCBI): domain Eukaryota; kingdom Metazoa; phylum Chordata; class Mammalia; order Dasyuromorphia; family Dasyuridae; genus Antechinus; species Antechinus flavipes. The sequence continues at coordinate 564,404,995 of NC_067400.1, forward strand.
TACCAGAGGCTATATCTCTTCCCATCTGGGAAGCTGGGAAGCAATTTTTTTTCCTTTTATGAACCCAAGGGAAGCCCTGGCATATTGCTGCATCACTGACTATTTTAAAAATAAAGACCTTAGAGAACAAGAATATTGTATTTTAGAGCTAAAGGGATACTATAATACGGCACATGGAACATTAACATTGTAGGGATCTCAGAGAATACAACATAAATGATCAGGATTGGAAGGAAACTTAGCACAAGTACGTTAAAGCTGGAAAGGGCCTCGGAGCATAAAATGTCAGAGCTGGGAGGGACCTCGGAAACCCATATTGTCAGAGTTTTAAAAGCATCCGGTCGAGCATTTTCAAACCACAAGTATGTTAGAGTCGGGTAAAACGCCTCGATTCTATTCCCTGTGCCATTCCACCTTTGGTGGCTTCAGCATTACCATTCTCTCTGGGACTGGAAGATGTGATAGGTAGGGATAAGGAAAACTTTCCCTCTTGCTGAACCTAGTGTAAGCAGACAATAGGTATTTACTGTGTGCTTCTTGGATCGTTTGGGGATAGAGGAGGAGTAGAATACATGAAGAAGAATGAACTAGGTTTTTTTTTTTAATGCAAATAGATTTTAATAAATAAGGCCCAGGGTGTTTACTTATTGAAATATGTATTCTAATCCCACTCATCCTCAAAGCTGAGGGCAAGGAATCAAATATAGGGAATAAGGAGCTTTTATCATTTGGGACCAACTGATCTGATTCTCCCAGGTTGTTTTTTTTTTTTTTTTGGCTGCTCCCCAATAGGAACATTTATTTCTTGTGACTTTCTCCCCTAACTCTTTAAGAAAGACAGAGAGGGACAAAAAGGCCCCTGAGAGATTTCCAAGTTGCCTAATGCAGTCCTTCTCTCCCCAGGGACTGGATGAGAAATTGGCGGCAGCTTGATCAGGCCACCTCTATTGCAAGTGGTAAATATGTTTCAGGGACGCCAAGGAGTTGGAGCTGGAAGAGAGATTCCATTAAGAAACTTCGGGATTCAAAGTGGCCGCTTGGCCACTCCACTGAGAATCTTTGGCAGGCTGCTCTGTCCTTTGCGGCTGGGGGAGGAAGGGAGGGAGGGAAAGGACAGGGATGGAAAGAACAGGAAGGAGAGAAGGAGGGGAAGAAAAGGAGGGGAAGAGGGGGCATTGAGGAAGGGGATGGGGAGAAAGGAGGACAGAATAGTGAAAAGGGAAGGAAAGGAAGGAACAGAAGGAGAGGGATGGAGGAAGGGTCAGTGATAGAGGCAGCAAAGGAAATTAAGGATGAAGGGAACAGTGATTGGGGAGGAAGGACAGGGAAAGACAGAAGGAGGGATGAGGCAGTAGGTGGGAAATGGAGGAATGGGGAGGGAGGAAAAGGCTGGAAGGTGAAGGAGAAGAGGAGAGGAAGAAGTCCTGATGGAGGCAACCGAGGAGATTGTGGGAGAAAGGAGAGCAGGGATAGAGAGAAAGGAGGAAGGATACAGTAAACAAGAGAGGGTAGGACAATATATGAGGGAAGGAAAGGAGAACGGAGGGGAAAGGGGCAGTGATGGAGGCTGGGAGACTATGGGAAGGGGGACAGCGATGGTGGGCAGGGGAGAGGAAGGGCAGGGCTGAGAGCAGACAGGGAGAAAAGAGAGGGGGAGGGTCTGCCACCAGTGCCCTCCCACCGCTCCAAGGTAGCTCATTGTACTGAAAGACAGAGCATCCAATCCCTGCTGACTGGGGCTGTGTGTTTCTGAGGCACTTAGCTTTAATTGTGGAGAAGAACTCCCCCCTCTTCCAGCATCTGCACTCTGTTGTTCATGTTTTCAAGGATCTCTTCAGAATCACCCCCATGACCCTTTCAGAGGATTTCAGGCTGGGGCTTTTGTATTCCCCGAAGCCCTTTCACATCTATGCTCTCATTTGATCCTCACAACAGCTCAGTGAGGGGGTCGCCTGGCATTCAAGGCCCTCCACAGTCTGTCCCCACCCAACCTATTGAAGTTTACAGCCCCCTGCTCCTCCTCATGGACCCTCTGTTCTAGCCAGGGTGGCCTCCTCATTGTCCCCAACACATGACAGGCTAACTCCCTCAGCCTTTTTCCTGCCTGAATTGCTTCAGAGGGAAGTGCTGCAGTGGAAAGAAGCCTGAAGAGGACCTGGATTCAAATCCAGACTCTACTATTTATTATCTGAGTGACTTTGGACTGGATAAAAATCATAAACTTAGAACTGGAAGAATTATAGGGTCACAGATGTCCAGCTGGAAGGGACCTCAGAGGCCATTTTGGAAGAGTCTTATTGCTCTGAATCTATGCCTCTGGATATTCTGACTGAATAATCCCCATTTTACAGCTGAGAAAACTGAGACCTGGAGATTCATTGATTTGCCAGAGAACATACTGGTATTGAATGTTTGAGGCTGGAATTGAACCCAGGTTCTCTGCATTTTTCTCACTGGGTCTACTATGTTTCCTCTCTTGGAAAAATCGCTTCTCTATTGCTCGGTGTCTTTAGGTTGGACTAGATGATGGTTAATGTCATCTTCACTCCAGGTCTATGATAGCCCATTTAACATTTTATCTTGTAAGCTCAATCTTCCCTAGGTACCCCTCTATTTTATGTCTTGTCTCCCCCTGTTAGAATGTTAGCCCCTTGAGGTCACAGACCCTTTCTCTTCTTTATTTATATTCCCAATGTGGGTAAAAGTAAGTACCTAATAAAAGCTTTTCTAGTCATTCATTTCATAGCTTCATGTGAGATAAAGCTGAAAAAAACAACTTTAGAAACCATCTGACTCTACTCTCCTTATCAACAGATGAGAAAAATGGAATTCTAAGTGATGGACCCAGAGGTCCAGAAGTAGCAATGGTCAGAGTTGGAGTTAGGAAGATCTGGGTTAAAATCCTGACTCTAAGGATGACTGTTGTGTGAGTCTGACCAAGTCACTTCACCTCTGGGAGGCTCGGATTCCTCACCTGTGAAATGGAATGATAATACCTCTAGGTACTTTTGCTTTTCAATTCAAATGAGAGGATGCATATAAAATGATTCCCAAATTTCCTAAAGAGATAACAATATGGTCAGGGAGTATACCTATGACTTCACTGATACAAGGATGTCCCTGCTAAGGAAATTCCCTCTACTAATATCAAGTCAATATCTGTTTTGTACCTTATAGTCTTAGAAGGCTGCTTGGGGGCACTATGAGGTTAATTGACTCAATCCTTATATTTAAATCTAGATTTTTTTGGCTAGGATGGCCAGCTCTCCATTGACTGTGTCATGCTGCCTTATAAAATCTATATAAAGAACTAAAAAACAAGCAACTTCACAGAAACCATAGTATTTACCTAGTGTGCTCTACATACCTAGTGTGAGCCTAAGACAGGACACCAGACTCTGAGTCCTAATTTTTCCCCTACCTAGACATATTGCCTTGGATAGCTGGGACTCTCTGAATCTGTCTTTCATCTATAAAATAGGGACAATAGCATTCACATTTCTGGTGAAATTATTGTGATGGAGTGGCTTTGTAAACATAAAGTGATGTTGAAAGGGAGTCATTACTCTTTTCTTTTTATATACCCCACTGTAAGGTTCCTAGCACCAGAATAGATACCTATCCACATCATTTGGGGAGGAAGACTGTGCCTGAGACTAGCAAATGACTAAACAGAGGAAGTTTCAGTCTAAATCTTTCCTCCTTCCCACCCTTCCTCCCTCCCTCCCTCCTTCCCTTCTTTCCTTCCTTCCTTCTTTCCTTCCTTCCTTCCTTCCCATTCCACTTTAGACTAGCAAATGACTAAACAGAGGAAGTTTCAGTCTAAATCCTTCCTCCTTCCCACCCTTCCTCCCTCCCTCCCTCCTTCCCTTCCTTCCTTCTTTCCTTCCTTCCTTCCTTCCTTCCTTCCTTCCTTCCTTCCTTCCTTCCTTCCTTCCTTCCTTCCTTCCTTCCTTCCTTCCTTCCTTCTTTCCTTCCTTCCTTCTTCCTTCCTTCCTTCCTTCCTTCCTTCCTTCCTTCCTTCCTTCCTTCCTTCCTTCCTTCCTTCCTTCCTTCCTTCCTTCCTTCCTTCCTTTCTTCCTTCCTTCCTTCCTTCCCATTCCACTTTTAGAACAGTTTTAAATTGCTGGAAATTTTTCCTGACATCAAATATTTGCCACTTTGCAGCTTCTACCCATTGTTTCAACTCTTCCTTTTGGGGTCCAAACAGACAACTATTTATGTCTCCCTCTCCCATTCCAATCTAAATATGTCCACTTCCTTCAATGTATCATGGATTCAAGGCCCTTTGCCATCTGGTTGCCCCTCCATGGAAGCTCTTCAGCTTATCAACTTCCTTCTTAAACTGTGGTCCTTGAGCTGAACACAACATTGCAGATGAGTTGGGATGAGACAATTGACTCCTCCTTATTCCTTGAAGTTGTGCCCTTTCAATGCTGCCTGAGATCACATGAACTTTTTGGTTATCACATCATGCTGCTGACTCTTAGAGCTTGCAAATGACTGAAACCCCAGGATCTTTTTCAGGAAAAATTGTGGTTATTATTGTTACTAATATTAATTTATTCATGCAACAAACATTAACCGAGTATATGGTAATTAGTTCTGTGCAGGATATAAAGATGATTAAGACAGTTTGTACCATCATAAAACTTCTAGTCAAGAGCTCAACCATGGGAGGAACAATGGTATTGTCTACGACCCTTTCATCTCTCCACCCCAACAACCATTTGGCCTAATCACAGGCCTATGACTCAAGTTTGTGCTGTTTCTACTCTTAGCAGATGAACTTATTTGTACACACACACAGAGCACTGGTGTTTTGATCAGAAGGCCCTATATTTAAATTCTACCTGTGACATTCTCCACAGACTAGGCAACTTACTTAATTTTTCAAGGTCTCAGTTTTTCCACCTGTAAAATGAGAGGGTTGGAATATAGCTGAAGTGACAATGTTTGACCCACAAGACTCCCCAGAGAGGCTTGAGCCAGATTAAATGTAATTGGGAAAAAATTAACAAAATAAGTTAAAAATATAATAAAACATAGATAATATTAATCTGTGTTTTTTTCTAAGTCCGTATGTAACTGCATAGATCTCTCTGAATGATTTAGTTGTTTCCATTTCTGAGTGTGATCCCACTGGACTAGAGGGCCTCTGAAATTTCTTCTATTTCTACCTAAATGGAATCATCACCCTATGATTCCCTTCTTCCTCCACCTTGTGACTTTATGTACATTTAAGCTTCAGTTTCTTTATGCTAAATGAGAAGATTGAGTTAAATGATCTCTAATATTCTTTACAGCTTTACATCTATGAGAATCATGCCAGGGGATGTTTATAAATGTGAATATGTTAACTTATGAGCTGTCAACTTTCTGAGACCCACCAAAGTCATCCTGACCAGCCATCTCTCAATGTCTCACTCTCTGACAAGACTGGGCGCTTGCTCAACAAATGATGAAGCTGTCTCACACCGTACCAGATCACGCTCGTTGGTTTGTACTTTCATTTTGGCACGTTAGGGCACCCCCAAACTGACCAGACTAAGCCTGTGTTTCCTAAAAGCAGAGGGGATGCCAGACTTCCCCTCCCACAGTCCCATCAAGTAAAAATAGCCCCATGATGTGTCACGTCTCGCATCTGTCTCTGCCTGCCAGGAGCCCTCCTGTGAATAATAATACTAATACTAATAGTGCCAACTGTATAGCGCTTTATAATTATCAGCAGTTTTCGTTTGTATTCACAACTGTCTTGTGGAGCACAAAATGGAGGCAGCTTCTTGGCAGAGTAAAAAGGGGACTAGATCTGAATTGAGAGCACTGGCTTCCAACCCTGGCTCTGCTATTAATTATTTGTGTGAATTTAGCCAACCTCCTTTCTCTTTTCTGGACCTTACCTTCCTCATCTGTAAAAAGAATTGATTGGGCCAGCTAATCTCTGAGACCTTATTCCAGCTTCAGATCCCAAGTGTCCAGATTATATATAGCCAAAATATTTTCCATGTGCAAGGGCCTTAAGAACAGGTCTCCAAAAACAGATTAATGTATAAGGACCACCCTAGCCAAGTATAGAGAGATTCATCATCAATATATTTTATTATATATATATATTTATATTTTATATTTTTTTTAGCTTTCTGTGCAATTGTGTTTATTTTTAATAGAATTTTATTTTTTGAGGTACATGTAAAGATTGTTGTCAACCAACATTTATTTTATAAGATTTTGAGTTTCAGATTTTTTCTCTTTCCCTTCTATCTCTCCCTCCCCAAGATGGTAAGAAATAGGAAATAGGGTCTACATATGCAATCATATTGATCATATTTCCATATCAGTCATGTCATGAAAGAAGAAACAGAACAAAAGGGGAAAACTACAAAGAAAAACAAAAGAAAATGAAACTGAAAATAGCATGTTTCAATCTGCATTTAGACTCCATGGGTCTTTCTCTAGATGTAGATAACATTTTCCATCATGACTCTTGTTATCATCTTAGATCATTATATTTCTGAGAAGAGTTAAGTCCATTATAATTGATCATCATACAATGTTGCATTTGCTGTGTACAATGTTCTCCTGGTTCTGCTCATTTCATTCAGCATCAGTTCATATAAGTCTTTCCAGGCTTTTCTGAAATCTAATCACTCGTTATATGCAAAATAGCATTCCATTACATCTATATATCATAACTTGTTCAGTCCTTCCCATATGATGGGCATTCCCTCAATTTCCTTTTTATTTTTGTCACCTCAAAAAGAACTGCTATAAGTAATTCTGTACAAACAGGCCCTTTTCCCCCTTTTATGGTCTCTTGGGATACAGACCTAATTGCTGGATCAAAGATTATGCACAGTTTGATTGCCTTTGGGCATAGCTCCAAATTAGCTGATATATTTTAAAATTTTAATTAATAAATAACAAGTATTTATTTTCTCTCTCCTACTTCCTCCACTGCACAAGAGAAAGAAAAATCAACACCCATTTTTCAAATACACACAATCAAGCCAAACAAATTCCTACATTGGCTATATCCAAAAATACAAGTCTTAATATTCACTTTCTGTCTCCCACCTCTTTGTCAGGAAGCAAACAGCAAACTTCATCACAATTCCTCTGGAGTCAAGGTTAGTTATTGCATTGACTAGAGTTTTTAAGTTTTTAAAGTTTTTTAAAAGTTGTTGCTTTTTAAGGAAAACAATGTTGTTATTGTGTAGATGGTTCTTCTGGTTCTCTCACATCACTTTACATTCATTGATAAAAGTCTTCCCATGTTTTTCTGAAACTGTCCTTTTCATGTTTTCTTATAGCACAACAGTATTCTATTACATTCATAGGCCATAATTTTTCAGCCATTTGCAAGCTGATCAACACCCTCTTCATTTTTAGTTCTTTGCCACACCAAAGGAAGGAATATAATAATTTTGTATGGACAGGTTCTTTTCCTCTTTCTTTGATATTTTTGAGGCATAGAACTAGTAATGATTTTGCTTTACTGGCCATGACACATCCCTGAGAAAATTGTTTTGTTATTATTGTTGATATTGTTATTAGTAATAATAATTTCTAAAACAAGGAACGGGGACAGTGGCCAAGAGGGTCTGGACAAAAGGGATCTGGATTTCATATCAGCAATGGTTTATTCCTTTTTAGATATTCATAGGTTGAGAAAAGGACCCAAGGCCCAAACCTTGTGAAGACCTGAGTCTTCAAGGGCCCATTGAGAATGACTGGACCACTCTCCTCTGATTGGATTACTTGTCACTCTCTCCTCTGGGATAAGTTCTACATCTCTCTTTAGAGTTCTCCACAAAGACCCAATTCAAGATGGCAGAAGAGTAAAATCTGAATTTCCAGAGCATTCTTTGTAGGAAGAGCACCTACTTTTTCTGTCTCAGTGATAGGAACTCTGGACTCGACAGGAGCTTTCAGGTAAGATGGAGGCAAAGAAAAGATGCTACTTCCCTATTTCTACCTCAGTTGGAAAGGAATGGAAACTCAAAGTGGCAGAAACAACAGAATTTATGCATTAGAAGAGACACCAGGACCCTTCAGTCCACTACATACTCTGAGAAACATCACACTTGTTATTGACACAGAGATGCATGGTGAGCAACAGCGGGCCATTCCTGGTGACTTCAAATCAAAAAATAATGTCAAAGATATCATGAAAGGTATCTGGGCCAGTAAAGGAGGTATGTCTGTTAGGTAGTAAGAACAGAGTTAACATATGGACAGTGCAAGTCCTGAATCAGTAAAAAATTAAAAGAATCAAAGAAAGGGATCCTCCAAAATAATTCTCCCCAATAATACCTAATGTTTAGATAGGGCTTTAAGGATTACGTGGCACTTTACATGTATTACTCTGTCATTGAACCTCCCAAAGTATATAGATGTTATTATCACCATATTTTTATAGATGAGGGACCTGAGGCTCCACATTCAAGCGACTTGTGCTGGGTGTTCATATAACATCCCACCTCTGACTTCTGGGCCCTTAAGAGGCTGTTTCTCATGTGCCTGGAATCCTCCATTTCTAGAAAGTCAACATTTATTATACACTTAGTGTATAACAGGCACTCCGTGTCCTTTAGAAGTCAACATAAGTACTACCTCTTACATGAAGCTTTTCTTTATCTTAATAGTGTTACTAGTATCTCCTTCTGGTATATTGCATATATATTTAATATCTATATCTAATTATCTACCTGTCTGTCTCAATATCATCTATCTACTTTGTGTGTGTTCTATATATAATTAAATGCATTTCTGTTATTTTGCCTAATAGAATATAAGCTTTTTGAGGGCAGGTATTATTTAATTTTGTCAATGGATTCTTAGCATCAGGCAAAGTATCTGGATCCACAGTAGATCTTTATTGATTGATTTAAGACAGGGAGAAGAGTCACATAGGATAATAATAATGACTGTCACTAGTATAGCATTTACTACGAGGCAAGCACGAAGAACTTTATAATTATTATCTCACTTGATCCACGCAACAATCCAGGAGGTAAGTGACTTACCCAGTCACACAGTAAGATTGAACTCAGATCTTCTGAGTGCAGATCCAGTGCTCTATTCACCGTATCACTGAGCTTCCCAAGGGTGTGGCAGAAGGGAGGGCTCAGACCAATGCATTAATGCAAGTATAAAATATTGTTAGAGAAAGATTAGCCAGCCTTCCCCCGCTTAGACCCCTGTCCTCTCCACTCCCCCACTCCATCTCTCCCATTTCCTCTATCTGTGTTCTCCCTTGCTTCCTCTTTAATGCAAGAGAATCAGCGCACTGGGATGGTGCATGAAGCAATTAGAATGCAGCTCTGGGGGGAGGAGAGAGCTGCTGGCCCATTGTGTGGACAACATTCTCATCACACATCTGAGAGAGATTATTTTAAATGACTCCAGTCTTTACTCTGATTGAACGGTCTCTGCTATTAAAAGGAGCATTTTCATTGTACAGAAAAATAATACTCCCTTCATTGTTTGGCAAGGTTCAGATTCAGTTAAATAATTCAAATAACATGTGAATGCTAGCCAAGAGTGTACAGCCTGAGCCGGGTAGTTTAGGGTTCCTGTCCCATTCAGATAGAGCAGAGGGAATGGGTTTCCTCTCTTTGTCTCCCGGGTTGTTCATTCAGAGTTCCTGCAGATGAGGTTGGATGGGGGAGGCCGGGATGGGTCAGGGATGGGAGGGAGTGTTGTGATACAATGGGAAGAAGCCTGGCTCTGGAGTCAAGAGGATCTAGATTCAAATTTCATCTCTAAGGTTTAGGATTTTGGCCTAATTACTTTATCTTATTCTGCCTCAATTTTCTCATCTGTAATATGAAGCAGTTGGGCTAGATAGCCTTTAAATTTCCTTATGACCTTGGATCTATGAGCTTATAACTTAGGGAGCAGAGCAAGCAATATCTTGTCCTAAATAAAACATTTCAGTGACCAGGGCTTTGTCCTCATTCCTTTCACCCCCTATTTGCTTCCCCAATTCCTTCTTGCCCAGGATTCCTGATGGAGGGATAATCTGCTTTGGAGGATCAAATGAAATAGTAATTGTAAAGGACTTAGCACACGGGGCACATCATTATTTAATCATATTAGGCTCTCAATAACCCCATAGATACCAATACTGTCAATACTATGTTTTCTTGATAAAGTTACTGAAATAATTTTCCATTTCCTTTTCTAGTGAATTAAGGCAAACAGGTTAAGTGACTTCCCCAGAGTCACACAGTTAGTAAGTGATTGAGACTAAATTTGGAGTCAGATCTTCCTGACTCTCTCAACTGAGCTGCCTCCACCTGGCATATAATAGGCATTATATAAGTTTATTTATATTTATTATTATTATCATTAATCTTTGGCATAGGCACATAGATACCTTCTATACTGAAGGAAAAATACCCTGCAACCATAAATAGATGTGCTCTCTCTCCTTCAGACATGTCTCACTCACACTAGCATACAGATCACAGAATTCTGGAGTTGTAAGGGGTGTTGGTAGTCATTGAATCCAATCTATACCTAAACAAGAATCCCTTTTATAACATACAAGTAGTCAGTCTCTTTCCCTTGCTTTGCCTTCCTTTTCCTTCCTTTCCTTTATTGAACTTAAATTTTCCTCTCTGCAACTTTTACTCAGTGTTTCTTATTCTGTCCTCTGGGGACAAGCAGAACAAGACTAATCACTTTTTAAAGTGACAGTCCTTCAACTAACTGAAAGGAGCTACCAAGCTCTTTCTTACTCCCACCGAGTCTCTTTTTTCAATTCCCTGAATTAATCCTTATATAATTTTAGGCCTTTCACTATCCTGCTACATTGCTCTCCTTTGGGTGTTCTTCTATTTATCAATGTCCTTCCTGAAATGAGGGTCCTAGCACTGCATACAATCCATTAGATGTGTTCTGACCAAGGCAAAATATAGTGGGACTATTCCAGGGATGTGCTGGATGGAGAGTTACCTATCAATTTTTCAGTGTGAACATTTCAGAAGTGTGCTGGTAAATGTTTAACAACCAGCTTTCAAAAAAGAAAAATATGCCCATGACACACTTTTAAATTTAATCTGTACTATCAACATTTTTTCATTCCTTTCTTAAGTCTAGAAACAACCCATAAAATCCATGATTTGTACCATTTGTCAATTTCTGAGGTATAAATACTCACACTGAAAATTTAACAATCTTCTCTAGCAGATCTGTGGGATCTGGTTCTAGCATGCCTGTGTTGCAGCATTCACACCTCAGAAATAGCAAATGCTACAAATTAGGGCTTGATTTATAAATGGCAAATGCTACAAATCTGGGTTTGATTTATTGTTTGGTTGATTTTCTAGTTGTTAATAATGAATACTCAACTTAAAATGTACCAGGCATCTATTTATTATTATTATTATTTTTAGGAAAGCTGATTGTTAAACATTCACCAGCTTACCTTTTGACCCTCCCGTCTCTAATTCTAGATGACGTGCCTATCAGAACAGTCTAGTTGAGTCAAAAGCTTAGCTGTCTTGGCTGTCATGTCACTCCAATGACTCATATTGATCTTGTAATTTAATACAATTGGAGATGCGTTTTTCAGATAAGCTGCCTTTTATCCATGGTCTTTCATCTTGTGCTTGTGAAGTTGATTTTTTTGAACCCAATTTTATATTTATCTCTTAAATTTCATCTCATAAGATATAGTTCAATTCTCTAGCCTTTCACCAAGGGTGTTTATTCACTTTGCTTTGTGTCTTTTGCAAACTTGACAGGTACATTATCTATATCATAAATGATGAACATGGTTTTATATTTAATACAAGGCTACGTCCAGATCCTAAGGAGGGACTCTAGTGGAGACCTTCTAAGTAAATATCAATAACAACAACAACAACAATAATAACAAGCATTTATGTATACTTTAAGATTTCAAAACACTTTACAAATCTCATCTTATTTGATCCTCACAACAACCTTAGGAAGTATATGCTACTACTATCCTCATTTTACATATAGGGAAACTGAGGGAAACAGACATCAATCAAGTGATTTGCCTACTTTGCCTAGTACACAATCAGTAAGTATTGGATTTAAGCTTAGGTTTTCCTGACTTAATCATTCTCTCTAGTCCGCCATTAATGACTCTTCTTTGGCTCTGGCCATTCATCAGGTCTTTCATCTAATTGTACTCTCATCTAGCTTTTAACCTTATGTCTTTTCTAAAATGCTTTCAAACAACTTGTTAAAGTAGAAGTAAACTATATTACGATTTCCTGACTGCCCAGCCTAGTCACCCTGTCAAAAAAGGAAGATAATTTAGTTTGATTCTTTCTGTTTTTGATAAAGGAAATATGAAACTATAATGAGTCATATAGTCCCAAATGCACAGCTTTTCCTCATGCCTACTGTATATGGCCATACCTCTCCACAGAAAAACATATGGATGAGAACCTCCAAATCTCAATCTACAATGGTACTTCCTGCAAACATTTCTTGACTGTCCCTCCACATCTAGGGATGTGCTGAAGTCCACTTGAATTAGCTCTTGCAAAAAATGATTGTTAAATTTTCAGTGGGAGCATTTATATCAGAAACTGGAAAATGCTAAAACTCAGGCATCAATTTATGTTTTGTTGATGATCTAAACTGAAGAAGTTGGGGCAAACTGGTAGTGCAGTGGATAGACTGCCAGCCCTGGAGTTAGGGAGACTTCTTTTGCAATTCAAATCTGGCTTTAGATATATGCTAGCTGTGTGTTTCTGAACAAGTCACTCAACCCTATTTGCCTCAGTTCCTGATGTATATGATGAGTTGGAGAAGGAAATGGTGAACCACTCCAGTATCTTTTAAAAAAAAATCCCCAAACTGGGTCATAAAGAATCAAATACAACAGAAAAATAATAACATTAACAACAACAAAGATTTAAGGAAATGTTAATGATGTAGATTAAACTTAAAAGTATGTTCAGAGATTTTTTATTTTGGAGAGCTTATTGTTAAACATTTTCTAATCCACCACTGTCCAACAACTATCTGTTCCCAATGTCTTTCCCTCTTATCCATCCTTACTTCCAGGTGTTCTCCCATACATGCACACAGAACAATTTTTTCATCAGTATGTTTCCAATGGAAGAATGTTGGATTAAAAGTGTTAATGCTAAATCTCAGCTCTATTCTTGGGACCTTGAGCAAAACTCTTCCTCATTCTAAGTCTCAGTCTCATTCTCTATCTAATAGAAGGGTTGGATTAGAGAATAGTAAGATCATAAGCTTGAGCCAGATGGAATTTGAGGGGCATTTGGTTTAATTCCCCATTTGACAGATGAGGAAACTGAGGACCATAAAGGGAAAGGGATTGCCTAACATCAAACAATTATTTAAGTAGCAGATCCGAGATATGTTCCTAGGTTTCTAACTTCAGAATTAGTGTTTGTTTTTTCCTCACTGTGCCACATTGCCTTTCAATTCTCACTAGTTACATTCCATGGGTCTTTGGTTCACTTTGAACCTGGATCCATTGCCCTGGAAACTAGAACAGAAAGGGACAGTTAAGAGCAAAATTAGAAAAACCTATTCCTCAAGTCTGCTAAACTGAAATATTTCCTTCCACCCATAGTCTACTTTTCCCCAAAAAACCAGTTCATCCATTATCTCATTTTGTTCTCATTCCAAATTTATGAAGTATGATTATTTTATTTAATTTAATAGTTGAGATAACTGAGCACCATAGGATCATAGAGTTGAAAGGCATTATAGAGACAATCTAGTACAATTTCTCTCATTTTTACAAAGGGGAAAACTGAATCTCAGAGAGAGTAACGGCATGCCTAAAGTCTCATTGGTGGTGATAGCAATTTATGGAATCATAGAAATGGGAAGAACCTTTGAGATCATCTTATCTCAATCTCTCATTTTATAGGCAGTGATTAATGACTCAGTGCTAATCCAAAGGCATGGCTCTAATCCACTGTTGTGCCCCAGGGCTCAGTACTTCATCCATCCTATGCTGTTTAACACTTTTTTTTCATCAGTGAGTTGGATAAAAACATAAAAGACACACTTATCAAATGTGCAGATGGCAGAAAGTTGGAGAGATGGCTAACAAAGTAGACAACAAAAATGGGATTGAAAATATTTCAAGAGAATGGAATAAAGAACCAATGAAGGTGAACTTTAATAGGATTAAATGTAAGATTATATTCTGGTTCTAGGTATCAACTGCACAAGTACAAGATGGGAAGAAAGGCATGGCTCAATAACTGCTCCTAAAAAAGACCTTGGTGTTTTAATGTACCTCAAACTAAATATTAATCATCTGGATGCCATCCCTCTGTTCCAAAAAAAAAAAAGAAAAAAAAAAAGAAAAACTAATGGGAAGGTTTTTTGTTTTTTTTTTTAACTGTTTTAAGACTAGGATAGTCCCTTTGTCCTTTGCACTGATCAGTCTATATGAGGAAATTGTATTCAGTTCTGAGCACCATATTTCAGAAAGGATGTGGAGAATCTAGAGAAAGGTGATCAGATGAATAATAAAATTGTAGTTTATACTATCAAGATTGGTTGAAGGAAGTGAGAATATTTAGACTCCATGTCACCATGCTCTCTCATGAGGCATATAGTCTGGAAGCTCTTTAAGGACAGAGATTGTGCTTTGTTTTATCTTTGTGCCCCTACCTTCATATAAATGTAGCACAGATTTAGAAATGAGGCCTTCAATATTGTCTAGTTATTTCTTTTAATTTTTTATTAATTTTAATTTTTCTAATTAACAGACACTTATTTTTTCTCCCTCCAATCTCCCCCCATTAAAAAAACAAACAAATCCTATTCCAAATATGTATAATCAAACAAGATAAATTCCCACATCAGTCAGTTTCTCATTTTGAGTCTTGAGTCTTTTTCCTCAGTCTTTGGGAATCATGGTTGGCTATTGCATTTATCAGAGTTCTTAAAACCTTGTAAATGCACATATCTTCAGGTTTCCATCTTTAGTCTTTCCATCTTTATTCAATCTTATGCATTCCCCTGAAAGACTTCATAAGACACTGAAATAATTGCCATTCCTACCCATTGCCTAAAATCCCAAACGTCTTAGGTTGGCAAGGCCCTCCACTATCTGACTACAATTTATATTTACAAGTTATATTACATTAATTCCCTTCATGTACTCTACTTGAGCCAAATTGGCTGCCTCTGTCTCATGTCTTCTATTATTTCACATCCATGTCTTTATTTATTCTGTTCTTTATGCCTAGAATCTGACTCCTATACCTTATCTCTCTCCACTGAAGATTCTACCCATCAATTAAGTCCAAGTTCAGGGGCCAAAGTTCCATAAAATCTCCCATCCCTCTAGTTAGAAGTGATCTTTCCTTCCCTAAATCTTGCCTAGACCAAATCACTTACTATGTATTCATTGTATCTGATGATGTGCAGTATTATTCTTTGTATCTATGTCATATCCCCCTTTCTAGTCTGTGAACTTCACAGCACTAGACTTAATTTATCTGTCTAGCTCCCTCATCCATAGCACAAAGCCTTTTATATAGCAGGTGTTTGATTGAAAGTATTGATTGACTTGACTTGTTGAAAGTGCAAGAATTGGGCCAAGAGTCTTAACTGAGACAGAGTAATCAGGACATTGTTCCTCCAACCTTTAATCTCTATGCCTAATCCTTTGCCATGAAGCACAATTGTTTCTTTATGGGGCTTATACTCTCAAGGGTGCCTACCTAAACCTGTTAAATGTTTAATAAATGGTTCTCAAAAACGTATACCCAATACATTTGTAAGTTTAAACTTCATTATTGACATTATCTCTTTCACTTTTTGAGGTCTAGACAATCAACAAAACAATAAATCAAGCTGTAATTAGTAGTAGTATTTTTGAGATGGAAACATTCACACTGAAAATTGAAGTCAGCCTTCAAGAGCTGGTTCAAATTGGCTCTGGCACTCCTCTGGTCCCATTTCTCTCCTAGGTCCTGATTTCTTCCACCTCTGCTCTCCCTGCTTTGACTTCTCCTTGTTTCCTCCTGGATTCAAGTTTCGGAGCTCAAAAGTCAATCTCTGTCAAGGATGGCCTATCCCCTCTCCTGGTACAACCACATCTGCCTGAGAGGATTGCTTTTCTTTTCCCTTCTCCTCCCTCTTTCCCCAGTTCAATTTGCCTTGGGACCTAGAATTAGGTTGTTAGGCTTAGGCCTAACAAATCCACCAGGAAAAGCCAGTTTTGCCAACTCCCCAAAAGGAGGAAAACTTGGGTTGGACTGTGCAGGGCTGCATGGGTTGCATGCAACCCATGAGTGGGTTGTATGCAAAGACAAACATGGCCAAATAGAGATTCTGAGGCCCCACTTTAGAAAGCAAAGTAGGGAAAAAGTGCTTGGTTTGGAGGCAGAGGTTCTGAGTTGGAATTCCAATTCAATTTACTATGAATGTGACTTTGGAAAATTGACTGAACCTGTCTGGGTCTCCTCTATAAAATGAAGGGGTTGTCCCTAATGGTTTCTGAGATTTTTCAGCTCTACCTGCATGATCTTGTGATCTTCTTCACTTATCTTCTTGCATCCCAGTCCAGCCCTAGCACCCTGAAAAGTTGGGAGTCAGCCCCCTGAGAAGGCAGGGACTGAAACTTTCCCTTTAATGGGCTGAAAGCCGGGCCATTAACGCTGTGATCGGCCTAATCCTGAGCATTTGTCCCTGCTAATTATTACGGACAAGCCTCCTTATTGAACCACATCCTCTTATTGACATTAGGATGCATGAGCTGAGGCTGTTGTTTTAAACGCACTCATTAGCCCCACAAATCAACCCTGTTGACAGAGCGCTTTTGAATTAAGCATCCCGCCATAGTCATTGGACAAGGAGCAATTTATAATGCCATTAGCAACACTTGCGAAGGTTACAGGCATCAAAAATTGTTCAGCCGTAATTATTCTTAATGGATACAAGGAATAAACTGACGCAGGACAGCTTTTTCATTAGCTTTCAATCAAGCCTGATGGCTTTGAGAAATGTACAGCGAGTGCGTTTTGGGGAGAAATAATGATGTTACAGCACCTTTCATCGAAAAATGCTCTCAGTACACAACTTAACTTTTAATGACCTTAATTTGATATAATTAAAAAAATCTGAATTTGTTTTTGAAGATCTTACAATGAATTATTATTTTTATTATTATTTTTTGGTTCCTGTTTTAACCCTTCACTGAGCCTGCTGCTTAGAACTGTGGGGAGGGGATAGGTACTTCTCCTGTGCTCTTCCAGGGGAGGGGAAAGCAGCAGGGGGTTTGATGGGTGGTGGAGAGAGGGGGGAAGGGGAGAAGTGCAGGCTCCCACAGGGATATGGAAAGAAATAGTGAACTAGGAAGCAAAAAACCTAGACTCAGATCTCTGCTTTTTCTGACCTTGGTCATGATGCCTTTCTTCCCTGGGCCTCAGTTTCCCTGTTTGGAAAGTATGTGTAAGGGGATTGCACTGGATGGTCTCTGAGAGATTTCTGGTCTTAAGAGTCTGTGATTTTTCAGTTCCAGTATCTCAGATGAGAGAGTTCAATGTGATGGCTCCCTCTCTGGGAATCCTACTCTGGAGGCTAGAGAGAGTAGTAGGTTGGTTTCTGATCCTGCTCCCTTATGATGGCTCCTACTATCACAGAATCCTAGACCTAGAACTAGAAGAGACCTTTGAGGTGATCTAGTGATTTAGTGACCCTTTTAAAGATGGGAAAACTGAGGCCCCAAAGATATTAAGTCATTTTTCCAAAGTCATGCAGAAGATGGTAAATAGTGGAAGAGATTTGAATCCAGGTTCTCTGATTCTAAACTCAGTCATCTTTCCACTATACCATGCCTTATTTCTGTATTAGGGAAAGGCAGAAAGATGGGGAAGGGGAAAAAGTGGAGGAGATTGAAGAGGAGAAGAGATATTGTAAGGTGGAAGAAAAGAAGGAAAAGAAGGGGAAAGGAGAGAAGGAAAGAAAGGGGTAAAAGAAGTGAAGAGGGAAGAAAAGGGGAGAGGAGAGAAGGAAAGAAAGGAGAAAAAGAACTGAAGAGGGAAGACAAGGGGAGAGGATGAGAGGATGGAAAAGAGAGAAGAGAACTTGGGGGAAGGGAAAGAAGTGGATGGAAAGGAAGGGAAGGAGGAGGGAGATGCTAGCAGTATTGGTAGTCTAGCCAAGAGCCACCATTCCTAAGAGTTTCCTGACAATGGATGCTCCTTTCCTACCTGCAGAGGATCATAGGTGGGTCCAGGGCTTCTTGAGCTTCCAGCTTTACACTGCTGGCTTCTGTGAAGTACCAGGAACCACTGGAGCTCTGGAGGCAGCAGCTTGGTTAGTCCCATATACCCTCTAAATCTGAACCCCTTAGCTTCCATGCATTTAAGGCAATCCTATGCAGAAAATACCTGTGGGACTTAAGTCCTCAACATGCTCCAAAGCCTGACTTATGAGGAAGTGTCTCAGGAAAATCACCATTCCTTCTCTTCCTGCCCCTATTCTGAATCTGAATCATAGACTCATATCATCATAGGAACATAAATCTAGAGCTGGGAGAACTTCTAATCCATTCATCTTACAAATGAGGAAACTAAAATTTCTGACAGGGATTGTCAGAAATAGAATTTATCTCCAGAGACAGAGATCTTTCAAAGCTGGCTTTCAGAGATCACCTGCCTGTGTATAACATCCCAGACAATTAATTGGTCAACAGCTTCTACTTGACTACCTCCAGGAATAAGGATTCAACCATGATAATTTGGGTAAAGCACTTTGTAAAATATCATGACTTAGAGAAATTCCAGCAAATATTGCTAATATTATTAAAGCAACCACTTCCACTTTTGGATAGCCCCCTATTTGAAGCTAAAAGTTTCCTTTCTGCCCCTTCTCCCTATTGTTTATAGTTAGGCCACATAATTAAATATGGAGATATTATGTAATGAGGAAAGGGGGCTACATCAGAAAAGTGATGACTGAATCCTGTTTCTTCTTTGTGTGACTTTGAACAAGTCTCACGCCCCCATTTCTCATTTTCCTCATCTGCAAAATAACAGGTAGTATTGGACTACTTGGTATTTGAGTTCACTGGACTAGCTTGAAAGCTCTGTGATTTAAAGTGCCTTCCAATCTATGACCATGTTTTTGAAGGATCTGGAATTTCATCACTCCTGTTTGAGTCAACAATCATTCATTAAACATCTGCTATGTACCTGGCTGTGCTGGGCAATAAAGATGCAAAGAAAAATGAAAAGACTTTCTTCTTTCAATGAGTTTACAATCTCTTGGGGGTGAAAGAGCAAGGAATAGCATGTACACAAAGATGTAAATATAATTTATATACAAAGTAAATATAAAGTAATTTGTTGTTGTTGTTGAGAGCAATGAAAGAAACAGGAAAGGTCTCATGAAGGAGATAGAACTGAACCTTGAAAAGATCTAGGAGTTCCAAGATATGTGGGTGAAGGAGTAAAGTGGATGTGGAAGATGGAATGCAACCTATAGGAAACAGAAAAAAGGAAGTTAGTCAATCTGTGTGTATGTGAGGAACTCTGTGAGGAAGAATAAGGTAAAATTAGATTGGAAAAAGAGATTGAAGCCAGACTTTAAAGGACATTATATATCAAACAGAATTTTAATTTTATCCTAAAGGTACTAGGAAGTCATGGATGCTTCTTGCGCAAGCAGTAGCATGGTCCAAAATGTGCTTTAGGCAGCTGCATTTAGGGTGAATCAGACAGAGGAGAGACTAGGGGGAATGAGACCAATATTATTATAGTAATTCAGGTGGGAGGTGATGAGGACTGTTATTCAGCAGGCTCCAGGTCAGTGATGGACCTTATCACCTGTGATTTAGCAAATACATTGTAAGGGGTTACCTGAGTTCCAGAAAAGGCAAATGACCAGTAGAGGATCACATAGCTTAGTGTTATGTCCACCAGTCAAAGCCCATAATGAACGTTGCTGCCATTTTATTTTTTAAATGTCTCTAATAACATTCTCTCTTGATGGGCCCTAGCCAGGAACAGATAATCTTGAATTTTCAAAGGCTGCCTTTATAGATTGTTAGCTGGAAAGACTCCAGCAATTATGGGCCTAGTTAAGTCAGGTCCTTGGACTGAAGAAAGGGGCTCATCATTATAGTTTGGCCAACAGATGATGAAATTTCTAGAAATAGCAGCTAATGGGTGTAGTCTGCTAAGGTCTGGGGAGGAGAGGAAGGTGGATATCTGTATCAGCAGAAAGAGAGTCTTCAATCATGAAATCATGGGTCTAGGAAGGGTTGACAACTTAATTTTACAGTGGAAAAATTTCTGGACCTGGAGTCAGCAAGTACTTAGTTCCAATTTAGCTTCAGATCCTACCTATATGATTTTGGGCAAGTCACTTATTTTTAGCTTGCTTCAGTTTTCTCATTAGTAAAATGAGGATAACAATAATATCTATATCCCAGGATTGTTGTGAGAATAAAATGAAATATCTGTAAAGTTTTAAAAATCTTAAGATACTATATAAATGCAAACTATTACTCAATATTTTTAAAATAACAATATTACTTGGAGATATGATTAATTTCAATTCTGTTTTCTAGCTAAGAAAACTGAGGCACAAATAGGAAAATGGACTTCCAATGGTTATTGTGATCATGAAAATTAAGTCTTATGGCTTCCAGTCCAGGTCTTTGTCTACTTGACTTCCCAGAGAGAGGCGTGAGTATATAGATTTTCACTCCCAAGTAAAACAATTGCAGAGAAGAGAGGCTGACATTTGCTTTTGATAAGAAAGATACCCAAAGAAACAACTGATGTTCTTTTGGGGGCCAGAGGATATCCCTGAGAAAACAAATATAGTCCCTGTAATTATTATAAGAGTGACAATCTGGGGTGTCTCTCTTTAACTACATCAAATGATGAAACATTTTTTTTTTGAGAGAACCATCCTCAAGAGAATAAATGGATACTCTTTTCTTATCGCCTGTAGTTTTCCCCAGCTATTTCTCTCCCGTCACCCTTGCATCTCTGCCCCAGTTTGGACAGTTTCTGATAAACACCAATATCTGTGCAAATTATTGAGGGAGGGCAGCCTTCCCAGGCCTGAGGCTACACAAGGCAGGCTTCCAGATGGATGATAAGGTGGGGAAATCAATTTCCAGTCCACTAAGTCATCAGGTTTTCTGACAAGGGATCTTTAACTCTTGTAGTTCTTTGATGACGGATATTTCCTTTCCTCGGTGGAGTGCTTCATAAATTGTTTAAGCCCTCAGCAGTCATATCAAGTATAAGTTATTCCTAAACAGCCCCCATCCACCATTTTGCATGTCAAGATAAGGTTGGTTGGTTGGATCCCTGGAGAAAGTTCCCCAGTTGGATGTTGGAGGTGCTGGAACAGTTCCCATCACCAGGCCAACTATGATGTGCAGAGATGATCCAGGGATGGGCAAGCCAAAGCAAGAGTTGAAGATAAAACTTAGAGCTCACCTGATTCTACCTCCCCATTTCATATGGGAAAATTGAGATGTTGAGAAAGCAGAAGTACCCATGATGATGGCCAGAACTATCATAATCTATCAAAAGAAATAGACTGTATTATTTGGTGTCCTTGTTCATTGAACAATACACAGCAGAATAACTATCATCATCACTATCATCATCACCACTATTATCATTGTCATAACAACAATAACAATAACAACTAACATTGATATAGCCCTTACTATAGGCCAGGAAACTACTAAATGCTTTACATTTATTTTCTCATTTGATCCTCACAACCACCTTTAGAGATAGCCATTATTATCTCTATTTTACTGATGAAGAAACTGGGGCAAAAAGAAGCTAACCCTGTAAGTGTCTGAGTCTGGATTTAAACTCAGGTCTTCTTGACCCCGGGTTCTGCATTCTATCCACTGTGTCTCCTATCTGCTAGGAGATATGACTAGCAAACATGTTCAGTGCTGGGGAAGCTTCAGATATTAAATAAGACACAACCTCTGCCTTCAGGGGAGAAGTTTTCATAAGATTAAGAGCTCTGGATTTGGGGCAAAATACCTGGGTTCATATCCATTTGTCTGACACTTGTTCCTGTGGAGCTGGGAAAAAATCACTAGATCTCTTTGTGATTCAGTTTCTTCATCTATAAAATATGGAGTTTGGACCAGGGAATTGTTAAGA
Organism: Antechinus flavipes; assembly: GCF_016432865.1. Classification (NCBI taxonomy): domain Eukaryota; kingdom Metazoa; phylum Chordata; class Mammalia; order Dasyuromorphia; family Dasyuridae; genus Antechinus; species Antechinus flavipes. Next base: position 564,427,143 of record NC_067400.1, read on the forward strand.
TTCCTTCTAACTGTAGATCCATGATCCTTGTTACAATATTGCAGATCAAGCCATATGAAGAATTGTTGAAGGAAAAGAGACCAAGTAGAAATTTGAAATAAGAGGAATTAGGTTTACATTTCATGATCACTTGGAATTAAATGGAAATTACTTTATCTCTATGGGACTCAGTTTTTCAAACTATAAAATGAACAATTTAATCTAGATAGTCTCTCTCTCTCTTTTTTTTTTCGCACAAAATGCCTAATCACTTGTATTGAAGATGTCTAGCCTGAAGTAAAGGAGACTTGATTATTGTCTTCAAATGTCTGAAGGACTGTCAGAGAGAACAGGGATTAGATATGTTCTGGTTGGTCTCAAAAAGAAGAACTAGGAAGTTAAAAGGAGATACAAATTTTAACTTGAGATACAAGGAAGAATATTTTGAGAATCTGAACCACTTGGTCATCCAATCTCCATCTGAACATGTCCAATAATGAGCTCATTGCTTCTGTCAGACCACTGTTTACATCTTTGGTCTTAATTCAGGTCAAGGTCGGAGTAGAGGATTATTTGGTCTCCAGTTCTGGAATTCTGTCATTTTATCAATTCTTCTTTAAGTCAAAATGATAAAAAGAGGCTGGCTCAGAGTCCTAAGAACCTCTAACATGAAGGATGGATCTCAGAAGAGAAAGCAGAGGAAAAGCCATTTAAGCCATTCAAAGATTTTGTTTGAGCTGGGCATGGAATGGGGCATTTGTGTGGTGTTTATGTTCCCAAAATGTATCTTTTCTCCAAAGTGGAGGGAAACTCTCAGCTTCCTTAAGGGATCTATAAGCTAAGCCAGCTAGGCAAATAATGGCTTTTTAAAAATAGAATTTAGAGAAGCTGCATCAGTTGACTTGCTTGACAACATCTATTGAATGCCTAGTGTGTGCAAGGCAATGTGCTAGATTTTAGGAATTCAAAGAAAACAACATAATACTTAATTATATAGAATAATTATATTCCACTGGAGGTGTTAAGGGTGCTGAAGAATGGAAAAACATTAGCAACTGAAGGTGGGATTCTTTCTTTTAAGAGGTGGGACGTCGAGGCAGCTAGGTAGCACAGTGGATAGAGCACCAGCCCTGAAGTCAGGGGGACTTGAGTTCAAATTTGGTCTCAGACACTTAACATTCCTAGCTGTGTGACCCTGGGCAAGTTACTTAACCCCAATTGCCTCAGCAAAAAGAGAGAGAGAGAGAGAGAGAGAGAGAGAGAGAGAGAGAGAGAGAGAGAGAGGATGTGAAGTGAGCCTCAAGGGAACAGATAAGTCCTAAATGGGGGAGGAGAAATTGTGCATTTTTGGCATGGAGATGGTTTGGTCAATTGTATAGAGCTGGACAATGGAATGTTGAATTTGGGTATCAGCGGGTAGACTGTTTTGGATAGAAAATAGAGACCATAGAGAGAACTGTGTGAGATAAGATTGGGAAGGTAGAGATGTCCAGCAGGCAGTTAGGCATATGGGACTTGTGGATTTCAGGGCAAAGTTTAGGGCTGTGCATATTGACTTCCCACAATGGAATATAAATTATCTTAGGGTAGGGACTGCTTCATTTGTCTTTGTATTCTCAGTACCTACCATAGTTCCTAGAACAGAACATGTGTATAATACATGCTTGTTCACATAGAGATTTTGGAAATCATCTGTGTAGAGAAAGTAACTGAATCCATGGGAATATATTAGAACATTAAAAGAGAAGGGATAGGTCTCTTTTTGATACAGTAAGGGTTTTGGGACTCTTGTACTTAAGGGACTGGAGATAGATGATGTGAAAAAAGAAGACTGAAGAGAAATGGTCAGACAGGTAGAAGAATAAATTATGAAACAATCACAACACAGACAGTAAAGGAGAAGATGGTGTAAGAAGGAGGAAGTGGTAAAATACTGCCAAAAACTGCAAAAAAGATCAGGAAACCTCATGATTTCCATCACAAGAAAAGATCATTAGATTCAGAAATCAAGAGATCATTGGTAATTTGAGAGACTGTTTTAAGAAGAGTAGTAGGGCTTGAAGTCAGACAGAGAGGGATTGAGAAGTGAATCAGTAATGAGAAAATAAAGGCAGCAAATTTATGTGTATTTCAAAGAGGAGAAATGTTGGTTGATATCTTGAGGGAATGGCAGGGTTTTATTTTCTTTTAAGGATATGGGAAATTCAGGAATGTTTGTAAGGCTGAAAAAGAAGAGTCAGGAGATTAGAGAAACATTGGAAACAAGAGGGAGATGAATAGTTGAAGGAACAAATTCCCAGAGGAAACTGAAGGGAACTAGAGGGTTTTAGTTTTGGCAAGGAGAAAGATTATATCTTTCTTAGAGACTAGAACAAACAAGGGAGGACAGGTGAAGATGTAGAAAGATTGCAAGGCATGGAAAAGGGAGGATGATGGGATGCATAATGGATGCCTTTGCTTTTCACATTAAAAAGAGATTGAGGTAGTCTGGTGAGACAGAGGTGGAGATAGAGCTGGCATTGGGAGCTAAAAGGGAAATGAGAAAGTTTAGAAAAGTCACGATAGAGATTCAGTTAAGCAAGAATAAAAGGGTTGTCCAGCAGTGAGGGACAAGCTAAGATTAGATAATACAAATTTGTTGGACCTGATTATACGATTTTATAGAACAACTTCTTCAAACATAGTTTAGCCGCTTGGGAGTAGCAGCAGAGAAGGCAGATGGTGAGAGTGATCTAGGGCTAAAGATTGACAGGGCATGAATAGTGGATGGACAAGGGGTAAGGATGGAAGTAGCGCTTTATTGAACTAAACTATCAAGGGAGTTGACTGTCAAGGGAAGAGAGTAAGACAAGAACAGAGATGATGAATTGAGAGAACAAGGAAAGATGAAAAGATTGGAAGTCAGAGTGAGGGCAAAGACTAGATTTAGGAACAATGAGTCAGAGAGAGAGAGGTGTAAAATTAAGGTATTGTGATTAGAAAATAGTATTTTGAGTCTTGAGATCATGGAGCTATGATAGTTTGGCTTCTGGTGAGATTTAAGATGGGTCCTTTCTGTAGGTGGCTAATGAAAAGAAGAAATAGAGGTCCTAGGAGTTGAGATGATGTATGAATTAGGAGACCAGATTAAGAAGGGGTAATCATTCAATTATGCAACAAGCACTTACCAAGCCCATACTATGTGAATATTAAGGTCCCCAAAGATGAGGTGAGGAGATGGAGTAAAAATGAATGTGAATCAGATACTGAACATTTTGAGAAAGAAGGGATAGTGAGCTGTCAGTTGGTAGATAGCAACAACAAGGATTTGGAGAGAGAAGCAGATGGGTAGACAAAGGAAGTTAGGTTACTGAGTAGTGATAGCAGAAGATGGGTCTGGAGACCACAGTGAGTATATGCTGAATCTCCCTGATCCTGTTTGTGTTTGTGTTTGTGTTTATGTGAATGTGTATGTGTGTATGTGTATGTGTGTGTATGTGTAGAGAGTGGGGATGGAGAGATGAGAGAAGACATTAGCAGCAACTGGAGATCATAGAGAAGAGATAAGATGTCATCTGGAGAAAACTAGGTTTCCCCAAGTACAAGAAGATAGAAAAACTGTAGGAGGAAGAGATGTTGGATGAAGAAAAGTTGGTTAATATTGGAGTGGAGCTTTTTAGAGTGCATAATGGCTCTAAATGGGGCAGAACAATGATTATGAGTATCAAAGTGGTTTAGGGAAGAGAATGGAGGAGAAAAGCCTGTGATGACTCTGAATCACAGAGAGTGGAGGAACAGGAAGGAGGAGTTCACTAAGTTGGGCAAAGGAAATAGCCGTTGATTTAACATGTTTAGTTGATTGAAGAAAGGGATGGATAAGTCAATGGTAAAGGAGAATGGAAAGGTCATATACTGATGACGGCCAGCAGCATATGACAAGGACAGTCCTTTCACTCCTCTGTTTCTTGTCCTTGTGAAGAGGCAGTTCTGGGATTTGGGATGGTTGACAGAAATGGCAGCTAGAAAGAAGATCTGCAGAGCAATATTTCTTTTCTTTGTTCCAGTGAGAAGTATCATAGGGTAGTCTCAAAATCATGAGGATCTGGGTTCAAATTCTGCTTCTTTAACAAATTGGCTGTGTGATCTTAAACACAGTGGTAATTCACTCACTTTTAAGTGTTTTAGGAAAATCTCTATGATAGTAAATTGCAGAGAAGGTACTATTGGTAGTAGAAGTTTTCTCACCTGGGAGCTCCCATATCAATGCAATCAGAGATCCTGGCCCTTCTATATCCCCATGAGAATCTGATATCAGGACCCAGATTGGCGCAATGATGTCTACAGTGGCAGTGATACCTTCTCTCATTGTCTGATCAGAGCCACTATCATCCTCTGTTATGTAAAAAGGGAGGGCTAAATAGCTATTTATTTCACAGAAAAAGTGTTGAGCAACACAATATGATAATTCCATCCTTCTGAGTCCAGGGGTTCAATTTCTTGAGCTTTAGGGAGATTGTTGTTTGGTGCTAAAATGTTCATCTAGGATTAAAGTGACCTGGGATTTAGGTTGCATTTTTCAGCATTGAGGTGAAGCGGAATGGTGGTTGGATTAAATCATCTCCCAAGTCCTATTGAGTTCTCACATTCTTCATCAATGCCCCCAAATAACTCTTATTGCTGACATTTTATAGTTTTGATTTTTTTTTCTAAAGGTCACCCTTGCTCTGAATCCTGTATTCTAAGGTCCCTTCTAGCTCTGGTTTTCTTTCTTTGGTTTCCAGGTCCCTTCCAATTCCAAGATTTTATACTTGGAGACACATTCTAGCCAAGACATTCTATGTTTTTGATAGCATTTAAATCTAAGCCCCTGAGGCTCTTGGTGGATTGTAAGATTATTATAAACTAAGAGGATGTTATAGGATTCCTTCTAAGATTCTGGGAAGAGCTGCAGTGGGAGAAGTAAAACCATTCCACAGGGGGCTCATGGAAGGGTCCCTTAGAGGGAGTGATTGTGGATTGGAAAGCTCTAGCCAAGAGTGGGAACTCCCCTTGGGTTCAGGAAGCCGGACTATTAGTTTTCTCAAAAAGTTGAGAATGTAATGGATTGCACTTTGTTATAGACCCAACGGCTGCAAATCATTTTGGAAATTAGTTTTCTATGGAAAAATCAATATACTAATTAACTTGGTGGCCTCACTAACGAGTTTAAGCACAATAAGGCCTCTGGAAAATATCGGGGCATTTTGCAACTGCCTTAAATTCCACCTTGGGAAACAGGCTGACTGATCTTGAAGTTAGACTAGGTTGGGGAGGGGGAGGTCTGGTTCCCTTATAAATGTTTCAAATGAGCAAAGGCATCTTTAGATCAGTTTTCAAAGACCATGAAAGGAGGTTTTTGTATCTTAGTAGATAGTCTTGATCTATTTTTAGGTCTATGCTGACTCTGTTGGGACCATTATAGAGTTCTAAAACCTAGAATGCCAGATCTGGAAGGTATCTTAAATCATAGAATATAGAATATAAGACTAGTAGGAACCTTAGAACATAGAATGCCAGAGTCAGAAGGAGCCTTAGAGATTTTCTAATATAACCATTTCATTTGACAGATGGAACAACTAAGTCTTAGAGAGGGATGTCAAACATACCATAATGTTAGTGGTATAGACTGGACTTGAACCAAACTCTCCCTATTCCCAGATTATTCCATTCCACCATGTAAAAGCCTGTTTAATTTTTGGTTTTTGTATGTCTCAGTGTCCCTAGCTACAAGATGGGCAGAGAGCCTAATGCTTCTTCCTGTCTTTGTTAAGAGAGGTTTAGTTACTTACAAAACCAGAGAAACACAGACCTTGGAGGGGCCTTAGAGACCATCTGGTCCAACCCCCCTCATTTTAGAGATGAGGAGAGACAAGTGGTGATTAATGGATTGATGTCAACTTGGAGGGAGATTTCAAGTGGCAGCTGCAGGGATACAGGCCTCTGTCTTCAGCTCTGCTTTGCG